>NW_026712626.1:3897500-4162500 GCF_030625045.1 Achroia grisella
TAGTTGTTCAAATATTAAATTATTATAGTCTAAATTCATTATAAGATATGTGTCTGATATTATTAAATATAATTATAGCCTAAAGTGACGTTTTTAATTAATTATAGACCAATGTTTTACAAAAAACGAATATTTCGTGACTGTCCCTATTAATTTGGCAACCCACTGTATATGCAAAATCAATGAGTTAATACAGAGGTACCTAAATAGATCACTTTGTACAAAGTGAGTACCTTAGTGAAATTTAATAATTAAAAAAAAGCATAACAGTGCAAACTTTGTACAAATCTCATTTGGCAACTCAAAGCTACCTCTTACTCAAACACAATAGTGCACACTTTGTACAACGTATTATTTGGCCAGTCCAATCTACGTTCCAACCGGCCAGCCATATGCTATCTTCCCACACTCTGTACTCGTAATGACAATGATTCTTTTACAAACTTCCCACCGACTATTATGTCATTTAAAGTTTCCTCTTTAATTGCAGTCAATTAACTGTGATTTAACAGTTGACTTATAATAGAAACACGCTGTATAATCCTAGACAACTATTATTACTGTTCCAATAAGGTGACATAAACTACACTAGTGTTTGTACCCGACTACGTCCGCGTGACTATGATTGGCCGGGAGAAAAAGCATACGGCATTCTCCCTCTCGAATACAACCTAACTTTTTTTTAAACTTTAAAGGAGCACCCACAAAAATGTACAAAAATTTCATTATATATTTAACTTTAATAATATTAATAATTATAATCTCAGGACAATTCACACAGCGCCATCTAGTCCCAAGTTAAGCTATCTAAAGCTTGTGGTACGGGTACTAGACAACTGATACAAGTACATAGATAATTTTTCGTAAATACATACAAAATATACATAGAAAACACCCAGACCGATACAAACAATCATACTCATGAATACAAATGTTTGTGCCGTGCGAGGAATCGAACCCGCGACCATCGGACGTAAAGCTGTGTACTAGACCGTTAGACCACCGAGGTCGTCAAAATGCACACAATACAGTATACACCAGTAGGGTGGCATTTTCTACCAGTCAACCATAGGTGGTGCAGAGAAAGGCTGTCATGTAATATTATATTTTTATTTATTTAAGTCTATAACTTATATATATATATATAAATGTACAATTTGACGAGCTTAATGCCATACAGCATTCTCTACCAGCTAATTATTAGGTAAGAACAGAAAGCCGTTAATGTATGAAAGGACAAATCTATAATTATACCTAACATTACTTAAACAACTTTAAAACTAAGATGCAGATCGCATCATCGCACGGGAACTATAAAAAATTAACAACAGTTTGCTGTGATAATGCCCCATAATAAACTACGAATCTATTTATATTTTTCAGAAAATTCCGTCAGATATCGCGGGGCCTATAACCTGCTAAATAAGCTTTCCTGTCAACAGTTATCTCTGTCCATCTGTCTCCTATACAGTGTGCTTTAGCTTGATTGAGCTTATTATTATTATTATTATGGTTAAAACCATGTCACTTGTGCATTTATCGTTCAATAAAGATATAAGACTATAAATCTATTATTGATTTTAAGATTTTCACAATATGTATATTTTTATCCTATTTCCTACAGAACAGGCCCAGCCAGAATGAGTGGTAGAATCAAAATATGACTATTTCCAAGTGTAAATAAAATTGGCTTAAATTTGTTATAACAATAAATAAGTAATCAATATCCGCGTCCCTAACACTAGCAATTATAACAAAAGCAATACTTACAACCACGTCGGAATGTTCACGCAAGAACACCATAGCCTCGTCGAGCTGCCGTTGCTCAGCCGGCGCGCCCTACAGCCAGTTACCGTTGTATACACAGCGACAGCGGGGAGCCGGCGCCGGGGGGTACCGAGTACGTAGAGCCTAGCCTTGTGTAGCTTAGTTTAGGTGTAGTTGGGACATAGCAGGCTAGATTAGTCTATCTTAGTTGGGACATTACAGGCCAGATAGTCTAGCTTATGTTCGTTTAGATATAGTTAGGATATTGCAGATGAGAGTCTAGCTTATGTAGTTTAGTTTAGGGATACTTGGGATATTAGGGGCCAGATAGCCTAGCTTAGGGGTAGTTGGGACATTGGGGGCTACTTAGTCTAGCTTATATACAGCTTGGTTTAGGGGGAGTTGGGATATTGCGGGCCAGATAGTGTAGCTTCTGTATCTTCGTATAGGTATAGATGGTACATTACGGGCCATATAGCGTATGTAGCTTAATTGAGGAGTACTTGGGACATCGTGGGCTATATAGTTTAGCTTATACAGCTTGGTTTAGAGAGAGTTGGGATATTGCGGGCCAGATAGTGTAGCTTCTGTAGCTTCGTTTAGAAGAAATTGTATGTTACAAATGGACAAGATATATAAATATTGGATAAGACATATAGATATGTTTTTCCAACTATTCTAATGCTGGCCGCAGCTGGCCTTTACCGCTTCACTGAACGATAGGGGCCGAGTGCAGATGGCACTTAAACCAATGGAAGTTCTTATGGAGCGGCTGAAGGCCAACTCCCGCCTGACGGATACGACTTTAGTCTGAGGGCACCCCTAGGGGTACGGAACTTGGCTCAGGACGTCGTAATTTCGATCCCCGTTTAAATTGGAAAGGGATCGATCGGAGGGATATATAGATAGTCAACTTCCATATAGCTTTTTTAGATAAAGATGAAACACAATATTCTAGCTTATATAGCTTAGTTTAGGAAAGCTGGCACATAACGTGTAAAAATACATATTAGTTTTACGTAGCTTTTTTAGGTTTAGGTGAAATTTAACATAATGGGCTAGAGAAGAAGATAGTCTAGCTTTATGTAGCTTAAGTTAAATGAAATTGGAAAATTAGGGCCAGATAGATAAGTATATTTTGAGTTACACAATTAAATATTAGCCACAAAATGTGTAAAAATATACGTTTATTAGGAGTAGAAAGGTATGCGATTTCATACTTTAAAGTCATGGTAAGAAAGGTCATTTCACGTCAACTTCACGGCGAATTTCGAACAATGTAGACGTACTTAAAACTAAACCTTCTGATATAGTCAATTAAGTTCATTTTTGGAAAAACCATGTAAATACTTGTTACGTACAAACTGGTTGCCTGAAATTTCTAACTACAAATTCCACATAAACTAGTCACTACATAAAAAAAACACTAAGGGACACGGGCGCAAGCTCCACACTGTCGCTGATTACAACAAAACAAAAACACAACCTTAATGCGGTACCAATACGATTTAAATTACAATAACGAATAAAATCTCGAAAAAACCGGATCTTAATTGCTCTATTCTGACATTAAAGCTTACGTTACAATTTGTATCTTATATATTCACGTCATAAGATTTAAATTATATTAATATGTATGTACAAGCTCAACATAACTCAACGTACTGGTACCACATTAATTAAAGATTAATAAAAAAAAAAATTAAAAATAAAACAAAATGTTATACAAGCTGTAAATAAAATATTGGGATATATCCAAAAGATTGATAGCTGGACCAGGATATAAGCATTTTTTTAATATTGCTTCTTGTGATGAGTCTGCATTCCGAATGAGTGGTAGAATCAAAATATGACTATTCAAAAGTGCTTGTAATGAGTTTATTTGAATAAAGATTATTTCTATTTCTATTTGTAAATGGTATACCTTGGTAATATCATGTAAGTAAATTAAACCACTTCCATATCTAGCGAGAAACAAAATGGAAATGCGGTAATAGAAAATATTCCTGAAGGTTTTGAGGTTCATTTTCAATTTTCCATTTTGCATCTTTGGGAATATTGTTAAGGTTTATTTATACTCCACTGGGTATACCTTGGTATATCTCTGTATACATATATATGGGTTGTAATCTGTATGTATTATATACTTGTCTTTAATGTATTTTTTTCACAGATATGATATGAATTTTAAAATATTCATAATTCAAGAAAAATAATTAAACAAAATTAATTTTGAATAATATGAAATATTACATAAAATTTTATTATTATTCAACAAATATAATAAAAATAAAAACGATTATCAGGAACATGACATCATTATTATAATATTTCATTATTAATTCATTAAAAATAAAATTAAACAAAATTTTTCACAAATATCATATTAATTACATTAAAAATACTATTTTACGGAAACAATAATCTAAAAAACCGCTATATAACACTGGTCGAGCTGTTTAAAACAAAATCATATGTTTTTTTTCTAGGATCAAATTTTAGTTACATCCATGCATGTAGGCATGCCCACTACAAACTAAATCTATGGAAAAATAGATTACAATTTACATATAATTTGGCGGCGCAATCGGTCGCTTCTGACGAAGGTCATATTACGTATCTATTCAAATTCATTGATGGTCGGTAATCCTATAATATTGTTGGTTGGTAGTTTGTATTCACACGTTTCGACTTGTAAATGTGAACTTACAAGGATTATTTAAAAGAGTAATACACAAGTTTATCGCTCGTTCTTCTTGCGATGAGACAGCTTTCCGAATGTGCGGTGGATAAAAAAAAATTTTATGACTATTCAAAAGTGCTTAAATTAAGTTTATTTGAATAAACGATTTTCTATTCTATTAATAAATTAGCTGTACTCGCAACTTCGTCTGCGTGGAATTTAACTTTATTTTTCTTAAAATAAAAGTAGCATAAGTTACTCCTTATTACATCATCTACCTGCCAATAAAAGTCCCGTCAAAATCGGTCCAGCCATTTCAGATATTAGCCGGAACAAACAGACAGACAGACAACAATTCAAAAATGATATTTTAGTGCATGCACCGTATTTACATTCATATGCATGTAGTAAAAAACGGTTATTTCAATATTACAAACAGACACTCCAATTTTATTTACATGTATAGATGTAGATAGATTATAAATGCATATATGTTTTGGTGTACATGTTTATATATCTTTATACATGTGCAAACCCGGAACGGCTCGCTAATGAAGAATAAATAAATCATTACACAGTCTTCTGTCTACCTCATGTAGTAACTGGCGTGAATATATATAAATGTGGTTTTTAAACAAGAAAAGCTGATTTTTTTATTAATTTTAGTTTGCGCGTGGTCTTACCTATGGTAATGATGATCTTACCTATGGTATGGTATGGTAAATGATGGTAAGACATAGGATATAGCGCACTTACACAGGTGAAATCCATTCATCATAGACTTGAAGATTTCATTTTATAAGTTTATGCAATCTAAATATATATAACTCAAAGGTGACTGACATAGTGATCTATCAACGCACAGCCCAAACCTCTGGATGGATCGGGCTAAAATTTGGCATACAGGTAGATATTATGACGTAGGCATCCGCTAAGAAAGGATTTTAATTCTACCCCCAAGGGGATAAAATAGGGGTTGAAAGTTTGTATGAAACTTTGTCAATTTTGAACCGATCGGGCTGAGACTTTGCATGCATAAAGCTACTATGACGTAGGAAAGGATTTTGATAAATTCCACCCCTAAGGGGATAAAATAGGGGATGAAAGTTTGTATAAATCTTCTTAGATTTTCGACTGATGGAACTGAAATTAAAGATTGAAGCTACTATGATGAAGACGTTCTCTTAAATAGGATTTTGATAAATTCAACCCCTATGGGGATAAAATAAGGGATGATGGAGGATGTATGTATTAGTTTGAACCTATCAGTACCTAATGGAACGAATAAATTTAGACGAACAAAATAATTTTTAGTTCTTTAGGCTACTTTTATTTTAGAAGAATCAAGTTAAATTACACGCGGACGAAGTCGCGGGAACAGCTAGTCATTTACATATGTTATGTATATGTTTTGGGACATTTAATATAGGCCACTAGAAGAACAAGTTTCCACTCGTAACCAATGTATAATTTATTGAGTTCAATATAATGGTATAACCTTGATATATCGTTAATAGCAGACGGACAGACAAATTTAAAGACACATTTTTATTGTAATTAGGTAATTTGTAAGCTAAAATGTTGGTTTGAAGAAGTTAATATTTGATAATCATATTATTGGACCTCGGCTTATAACACCAACGGTCGAGGATTCGATTCTGATCAGCACAAAAAAACTTACTGCTGCAATTTATTACTACTGATTGACTTTCTGGTGAAGGAAACACCGATAACAATTCAAACACGTGTTGGTGAGCTCGCTTGAGTTGTGAAGAACTATGTAATCTTACATAGTGAAAAATAAAGTTATTGAATTGTTTAAAAGCACAACAGGCAAGTTTCCTCATTCTTCTCGACTGTAATTCCATTTACAGTGATGAATGTTATCTTAATCACCATCATTACATAGTATAAAACAAAGTCGCTGTCGCTGTCTGTCCGTCCCTATGTATGCTTAAATCTTTAAAACTACGCAACGGATTTTGAAGCGGTTTTTTTAATAGATAGAGTGATTCAAGAGGAAGGTTTATATGTATAATACATGTACATCCGGGCGAAGCCGGGGGGAGTAGCTAGTAATTTTAATAATAATAATCATAATAGAATCCCTGAAATCCATATTTAGTCTCAAGTTAAACAGAGCTTGTGTTATGGGTACTAGACAACTATGTTTTTTATAAATACATACAACACAAACTGATACAAACAATCATACTCATGAATACAAACGTTTGTAATATGCGAGGAATCGAACCCGGAACCACCGGTAGATAATCTGTGTGCTAAAACACCCAGACCGATACAAACAATCATACTCATTAATACAAACGTTTGTACTGTGCGAGGAATCGTACCCTCGACCATAGGAAGATAATTTGTGTGCTAAAACCCTCAGACGGATACAAACAAACATACTCATTAATACAAACGTTTGTACTGTGCGAGGAATCGTACCCTCGACCATAGGAAGATAATTTGTGTGCTAAAACACTCAGACGGATACAAACAAACATACTCATTAATACAAACGTTTGTACTGTGCGAGGAATCGAACCCGGGACCATTGGAAGATAATTTGTGTGCTAAAACACTCAGACGGATACAAACAATCATACTCATGAATACAAAGTGTTTGTGCTGTGCGAGGAATCGAACCCGGGACCATTGGAAGATAATTTGTGTGCTAAAACACTCAGACGGATACAAACAATCATACTCATTAATACAAACGTTTGTACTGTGCGAGGAATCAAACCCGCGACCATTGGAAGATAATTTGTGTGCTAAAACACTCAGACGGATACAAACAATCATACTCATCAATACAAATGTTTGTGCTGTGCGAGGAATCGAACCCGCGACCATTGGAAGATAATTTGTGTGCTAAAACACTCAGACGGATACAAACAAACATACTCATTAATACAAACGTTTGTACTGTGCGAGGAATCGAACCCGGGACCATTGGAAGATAATTTGTGTGCTAAAACACTCAGACGGATACAAACAATCATACTCATGAATACAAACGTTTGTAATATGCGAGGAATCGAACCCGGAACCACCGGTAGATAATCTGTGTGCTAAAACACCCAGACCGATACAAACAATCATACCATTAATACAAACGTTTGTACTGTGCGAGGAATCGAACCCGGGACCATTGGAAGTTATCTGCTTAACCGCTATACCACCGAGGCCGTCAGTTTAGCTTACTAATCTATCTACATTAAATTCAAATTCAAAATATCTTTATTCGTGTAGGTCTATTACAGACTCTTATGATATGTCAAATCTACCGTCAGTTCGGAATGATTTCGAGATGAGAAGAACTGACAAGAAACTCAGCTCGTATTTTTTTTAAATAAATGTTGTACATGTTTACAATATCTATATATATACGTATAGTGAAGATTAATTACCGACCATCAACTTTTTAAATACACAATGACCGCGCGGTACAACTCACCCTGAAGGGAAGAGGGTTGTTTTTTTATGAATGATAATGTAATAGTGCACCCACCTAAGGGTACACGCTGGCGGGGCGCCAGTGGAGGATGATAAGATGAACATGAGGTCAGGTCAGTTAGCACATCGTGACAAATTCACAAGGAATTTATCACAGTTTCCAGGTAGAACCGTGGAGGTCAACCTGACATGGTACATTGCTAGGAATAAGATCATCAGTCCACATTACTAACAATCATCTTTCCCCCAGTTCTCAGACTCTGTGAATCCTTCCACTAGTTCCTAGTCTAGAGAGAGTACGAGAGAGTCTTAGACCCCTCGATGGGTAATGTATTGTGTAAAAAATAATAAAAAAAACTCACCATGACCGGTGGTGGGAACACGGCGACGTGCTGGTGGTGACCGTTGGGCAGCACCGCACCACCAGCGAGCGGCGCGTGTGGCGTGGAAGCGCTCGGCGGTGACGACACCCCGCTCGATACCCAGTTCGATTGCTGTTGATTGCAAAAAGTTACCTCTTGTACATCTTAATCATTACATAGTATAAAACAAAGTCGCTGTCGCTGTCCGTCCCTATGTATGTTTAAATCTTTAAAACTACGCAACGGATTTTGAAGCGATTTTTTTTAATAGATAGAGTGATTCAAGAGGAAGGTTTATATGCATAATAAATGTACATCCGTGCAAAGCCGGGGTGGCTAACTAGTATTAAACAAAGTCACTGTCGCTGTCTGTCCGTCCTTATGTATGCTTAAATCTTTAAAACTACGCAACAGATTTTGAAGCGGTTTTTTTAAGCGATTCAAGAGGAAGGTTTATATGTATATATAATACATGTACACCAGTGCGAAGCCAGGGCAAGTAGCTAGTAATATTATAAAAGTTTATAATAGTAGTTATATAAGTATGTTTGTTACTCTTTCACGCATAAACTACACAACGGATTTTGATGAAACTTTAAAATTATATAGCTTATGCATCAGAATAATACATAGACTAGAATGTCATATATTTAATAATAATAATATCTCAGGACAATTCACACAGCGCCATCTAGACCCAAGTAAAGCTAGCTAAAGCTTGTGTTATGGGTACTAGACAACTGATACAAATACATAGATATTTTTTTCGTAAACACATATTATACATAGAAAACACCCAGACCGATACAAACAATCATAGTCATTAATAGAAACGTTTGTACTGTGCAACGAATCCGCGACTATCGGAAGATAATCAGTCAGTTAGTTCAGGTTGCGAACACAGATTAGATTTTTTGATTTTTTTTATATAGCATATGCTGATGGTCATTCTATTCTCCCAAATTTGAATTTAAATGAAATAGTATTATTGTAAATATGTACAACATTAAAAAAAAATACGAGCTGAGTTTCTTGTCAGTTCTTCTCATCTCGAAATCATTCCGAACTGACGGTAGATTTGACATATCATAAGAGTCTGTAATAGACCTACATGAATAAAGATATTTTGAATTTGAATTTGAGTTAAAACACCCAGACCGATACAAACAATCATACCCATGAATACAAATGTTTGCGCCGTGCGAGGAATCGAACCCGCGACCATCGGACGTAAAACGGTGTGCCAAACCGCTACACCACTGAGGTCTTATAGTATTGTATTAATCAGGAGATAAATCTGGAGATAGGAGTGACCCAATAAATTATAGACCTATATCTATACTCCCAGCACTCAGTAAAATTTTTGAAAAAATAATCCTTATGCAGCTTGTCAGTTATTTCAATTTAAATAATTTAATCCACAATAGTCAATTCGGTTTTTCCAAAGGTCGTTCAACTACAGACGCAGGTGCAGAGTTGCTTAGACACGTATTTGCTGCATGGGAAACTAAAATGGATGCGATAGGTGTTTTTTGTGACCTTTCTAAGGCTTTTGATTGCGTTGATCATAATACATTGCTAAAAAAACTTGCTTTTTATGGCGTCAAAGACAATGCTTTAAATTTAATAAAATCTTATCTATCTGATAGAATACAGAAAGTGAAGGTTAGCAACGCTACGTCTGACGGGTCACTTGTGCAAATGGGTGTACCTCAAGGATCTATTCTCGGTCCATTTTTATTCCTAGTTTACATTAATGATCTCCCATATGCCATGCAGGATAGATGCGGCATAGTATTATTTGCAGACGATACTTCATTGATTTTTAAAGTTAATAGAATGACTAATAATTATGACGATGTAAATAGTGCTTTGCGGCGTCTCCTGCACTGGTTTACAACTAACAATCTTATGTTAAACGCTAAAAAAACAAAATGTGTTAATTTCTCTCTGTCTAAAAGTTTTAATACTAATTGCAATATTAAATTAAATGACGAATCTCTCGAATTTATAGAATCTACTGTCTTTCTAGGAATCACACTAGATAATAAAACACAATGGGGTGCACAAATTCAAAGCCTTGCAGCGAAACTAAGTTCAGCAGCTTTTGCCGTGCGTAAGGTTAGACAGTACACTGATACTGATACTGCTAGATTAGTCTATTTTAGTTATTTTCATAGTTTACTCTCTTATGGAATATTACTATGGGGAAAAGCGGCAGATATTAAAAATATATTCATATTACAAAAACGTGCCGTTCGAGCGATCTACTGTATGAAGAGTCGTGACTCATTAAGAGAGAAATTCAAAGAGGCAAATATTCTCACCGTTGCTTCTCAATTTATATATTCAAATATCCTATATGTTCATAAAAATCTTGACTTATTTCCAAAAAACAGCAATATTCATAATATTAATACAAGATTTAAAGACAAACTTGCTGTCCCCAAGTATCGTTTAGAAAAAGTTAATAGGTCTTTTATGGGAATAGGTATAAAAATTTACAATAAGATACCAAAGGATATGTTGGAATTACCCTTAAATAAATTCAAAACATCTGTTAAATCATATTTACTGAGCAAAGCCTATTACTCACTAAACGATTACTTGAATGACGAGTGTGCATGGCAATAGTTGTTCATGCACTGAATTTTCATTTAATGTTAGACATAGACACCTATATAAATATACATTGTAAATAAACTGGCTTTAAAAAAAAAACTAATTCAATTGAGTTTCTTGCCAGTTCTTCTCAATTGGATCTATATACCGAACTGGACGGTAGGGAAAAAAATAAAATTATAGTGTAAAAATTTGACGTTCATAAGCGGCTAAAATGTCCTACATGAATAAATGATTTTTGAATTTTGAATTTGAATTTTGTATTAATTCCTTCCGTTGAGTGGTAACGTGTGCGTGATCCTATTTCTGGTTCTACAGTAAAATATTCAGAGCTGTTACTTTGATACTACAGTTATTACATTAAAGCGATCTTTACGTGTAAAGCTTTAATTAACTATATCAATAATAGTTATTATAATAGCTATGGAATTTTACTAGCTACGCCCGCGGTTTCACTTATGTTAAATTAAAAAAATATAACCAATGTGTTATTCTCATGCATAAGTTTATTTGCGGACAACGTTATAATTTATTTTTTATACTGCTTTCTTGATATATGATAGCGTAGCGGCTTTTGTATTGATTGCCGCATGCATCCTCATATAAAGTGCGTATACTGTAACTACCATATAGTAATTTTTGTAGCTGTGACGTGGTCGAGTGGAATGAGTAGTCATGCTCACTAAAATGTCCAGACATGTGGCGGCGTGGTGGGCCGGGTCATTGGGCACCCTAAAATATGGTCGAGTGCAGTGATGGCTGGCTCATGTGATGAGACAGTTTCCGAACGAGCGGTAGATAAAAAAAAATTGTTATAACTATTCAAAAGTGCTTAAATTAAGTTTATTTGAATAAATGATTTTCTATTCTATTCTATTCTAAGCTATATTATTGTAAAGTTTCATGATAAATTTCATAATATACAATTTAAAAAAAAAAATATAGTGTGTTATTCTGATGCATAAGCTATATTAGTGTAAAATTTCATCAAAGTCCGTTCAGTAGCTTTTGCGTGAAAGAATAACAAACATCGATACTTATAAACTTTCGCGTTTATAATATTACTACCTACTCGCCCCGGCTTCGCACGGGTGTACATGTATTATATACATAAACATTCCTATTGAATCACTCTTTTTATTAAAAAAAAACCGCTTCAAAATCCGTTGCGTAGTTTTAAACATTTAAGCATACATAGGGACGGACAGACAGCGACAGCGACTGTTTTATACTATGTGATGATATTCACTAAAACAAAAATTTCTTAGTTATTCCTTATAACATTAGCTATCTGTGAATCAGTCTCTTCAAAATCGGTCAGTCGACTGTTCGGTATCATCGTACTATTTAAAAAATTATAATGATGATGACATACCGTCGTCTTGATGATGATAATGATGATGATATATCGTCGTCATGAAGATGACGGTAATGTAAGAAGCACCAATAAATGATCATGACTTAGGCTTCGAAGCCGGCTACCGCAAGGGAAACCCCAAGTAGCGCCCGTGACTTGTGACACGGGTGTAGGTTTAAAAGGCTCTTTTAGAATGCATTAACACTCACCTTCACTACTTGCAGCTTCCCCCCAGGCCCAACTAAGACCGGGATAAACCCATTTCAAATACAATTCACTTTAGTATCCAAAACACAACCGGCACGCTCTGCGCTCGTCGACTGAATGCCGCGGCTCACGCAACGAAAGAGGATTATTCAACTACCGACCTCCGTATTTATAGACCGAAGTCAGTGTAGTAGGTCGGTCTATAAATACTAGATGGCGCTATTTACAATATTTGTAATAATCCTTACATTGGGTACTTCATTAGTACTAAACACAAACTACCTTCTTTTAATATCATTTTAAAATATCGGCTTTTTTTCCTACAATATTGATGTGAACTCTAACAGTCATGATGATATCATCGTCAGGATGTTGATGGTGATATAGTGTCACCGCCTACCTGTCCATTGTGGTGCTGCACGTGATGATGCGCGGGCGAGTGCTTGAGTGGCGGGTACAGCCGGGCGTGCAGCGGCGGCGGCGAGTGAACAGGCGTCGACGGCGACGACCCGTACGACGACAGGCTGCCAGCCTCCGCGCCACCACCGCCACCACCGCCAGGCGTGCTGGCCGCGCCGCCGTACATCTGCAGGTCACCATCCACCACATACCATTTACTTGAGGTAGACTATAAGACCCCACCGACAAGAGCGTCGCTCTTAATTAATGAATTAGCTGTACTCGAGATACGTCCGCGTGGAATTTAACTTTACTTTTCTAAAATAAAAGTAGCCTAAGTTACTCTTTATTACATCATCTATCTTCCAAAAAAAGCCCCGTTAAAATCGGTTCAGCCACTTCAGAGATTAGCCGGGGGAATTTTTTGCCAGGTAGCAGATGCTATAGGGAGTAACAAATAAAGTAAAATTCCACGCGGACGAAGTCGCGGCTACATCTAGTATGTAATAAAATATTTTCTTTTTTTCAAAATTAAATTTGTCATGAACATATGGTCATCAAGAGTACGACAAAATCTAAAAAATAACAAATATGTGTCATAATTAGACAAGAGTGTGTGGGTAAGAGATAGAGATACCTCTATCTATCTAGAGAGGGAGAGTGAGAGAGAGGGAGGGAGAGAGGGAGGGAGAGAGGGAGGGAGAGAGGGAGGGAGAGAGGGAGAGCGAGAAGGAGAGGGGGAAGAGGGAGAGGGGGGAGAGAGTATGGGTGTGTTTAAGAGTGTGTGTGTGGTGTAAGAGATAGAGATACTATCTCTCACACACACCCAAACTCTGTCAAGTAGAGAGGATAGGTGTATGGGTGTATGTGTGTGTTTGTGTTTGTGTTCGCACTGACCGGCTGCAGCGGTGGCTTGGCGACGAGCATGGGGTCTGTGGGCGAGTGATGGGGCGCGGCCGCGCGGAACGACGACATCGGCGGCAGGGGCAGCTCCGCGCCGCCACCGGCCTCGCCCGCCGGCGCGCCCGCTATACCTGCAGCCAACGACACATCTCTAGAAACCTCACAAAGCCACAACACTAATCATTTCACTTTGACTCGTCTGTCACACAGCGTGTAACTATAATGTTGTATATATTTATATATAAACTATCTTTTGCCCGCGGCTTCGTTCGCGTTAACTTATCCCCCTTAGGGGTGGAATTTATCAAAATCTCTTCTCAGGGAATGCCTACGTCATAGTAGCTTTATGCATGCAAAGTCTCAGCCCGATCGGTTTAAAATTCACAAACTTTCATACAAACTTTCATCCCCTATTTAATTCCTTGGGGGTAGAATTAATCAAAATCCTTTCTTAGCGGATGCCTACGTCATAACATCTACCTGCATGCCAAATTTCAGCCCGATCCGTCCAGTGGTTTCGGCTGTGCGTTGATAGATCACTATGTCAGTCACCTTTGAGTTATATATATTTATATATGTATACATTTACGATAAAAAAGAGATGCCAAAGAAATGCCATATAAATTAATATAGCTATTAAAAATAGAGATTGATGGTAACAGTATCAAAATTTAGGATAATATGTATTTTTTACTGTCGCAAATATAAAAAAATTACAAAAATAATTCGGGGTGGGCCACCCTATTACTCAGGGGTATAAAAAATAGATGACCAATTCTCAGACCTATGATATATACATATAAATTACACCAACTTCGATTAAGCCGTTTTTAAGAATCTTAACTATTATTTTCGGAAAACTTAACGCAACAATATATGACCTACTTAAAAATCAAAATATCTCTATTCATGTAGGTCTATTACAGACTCTTATGATATGTCAAATCTACCGTCAGTTCGGAATGATTTCGAGATGAGAAGAACTGACAAGAAACTCAGCTCGTATTCTTTTTCAGATTCATTCTAAAATTCAAATTTGTGAGAATAGAGTGATCACCAGCATATGCTATTGCAAAAGTAAATAGTCTAATCAGTGTTCGTAACCCGAACAGACCAGTCCCCACAAGCAGCACCCGTTCACGAGTATGACGGATGAGCCAGCCATCATTGCACTCAATCATATTAGAGGGAGCACATCGACCTGGCCCACCACGACGCCACAAGTTTGAACTTGTGAACTGTCTTATCATAAGAAGAACGGACAAGAAACTTGCGTGTTGCTCTTTTAAATAGGGACGGACAGACAAGCAGCACCCGGTCACGAGTAGGACGGGTTATTTTTTTTTTAATAACACTGGGGACAGACGAGCATGCGGCTCACCTGATGGTAAGTGATTACCGCCTCCCATGAGCACCCGCAACACCAGGGGAATTGCAAGTACGTTGTCGGCCTTTTAAAAAGGAATAAGCTCTTTTCTTGAAGGTTTCAATATCGTATCGGTTCGGAAATACCATTGCTGGAAGGTGATTCCACAATGTGGTTGTGCATGGCAAAAAGTTTCTAGAAAACCGCACTGTGGAAGACCGCCATTCATCCAGATGATCAGGATGGTATTTCAGTTTCTGGCGTGTGGTACGGTGGTGAAACTCTGCAGCTGGTATTTATCCGAACAATTCCTCAGAACACTCCCCGTGATAAATGCTGTAGATATAAGACAAGCTGCCACCAACACAGCGATGTCATCCGGTGGTGGACGGTGGACGGTGGACGGTGCGTTACCTGGCGAGGTGGCGTACGGGTCGTGGTGGTAGGGCGGCGGCGGCTGGTAGTAGCCCGCGCCCCAGTCTCCGCCCGCGTAGTAGGGCTCCTGGTAGGCGGCGCCCGCCCCCGCCCCCGCGCCCGCGCCCTTCGGCGACGCGAAGCGGCTCGGCGAGTCGTGTCCGAACTCATCGCTGCCGTACTGCAAACAAAACAAGCAACGCCTGGTTAATTACATGTATAAAACAATCGTATAAAAAATCGTCAGATATAATAATAATATAATACAATAATAATCTCAGGACAATTCACACAGCGCCATCTAGACCCAAGTTAAGCTAGCTAAAGCTTGTGTTATGGGTACTAGATAACTGATACATATACATAGATTTTTTTTTGTAAATACATATATATTATACATAGAAAACACCCAGACCGATACAAACAATCATACTCATGAATACAAATATTTGTGCCGTGCGAGGAATCCAACCCGCGACCATCGGTCGTAAAGCGGTGTGGTAGACCGAGGTCGTCAAAGTATAATAATATAATATAAATATAAAATAATAATAATTACGATTTGCATACATACAGTCAACACAAGAATATCATTAATTCTTATATATTACTAGTTGTCCCGGCAAACGTTGTTTTGCCTTATAATAAAAAAAAATTAGGTGTGGACTACCCCTAACATTTAGGGGGATGAAAAATAGATGTTGGCCGATTCTCAGACCTACTCAATACGCTCACAAAATTTCATGAGAATCGGTCAAGCCGTTTCGGAGGAGTATGGGAACGAAAACTGTGACACGAGAATTTTATATATAAGATATACGGATGACAAAGATGTCTCAAATGGTTAAAATTGATTAATTGATTAAATATGATATTTATACTCATATAATCATTATAATCATTTATAAATTAATCAAATATGATATTAAAATTAACCAATCTATGTTGTCTCAACAATTATGTATTGGAGGAAGGTGATTATTAGTAATGTGGACTCATGACTCCATTACTAGCAATGTACCATATCAGGTCGACCTCCACGCGGTGCCCCCTGGAAACCATCGTGATAAATTCCTGATGAATTTGTCACGATGTGCTAACTGACCTGACCTCATGCTCATCTTATCCTCCACTGGTGCCCCGCCAGCGTAAACCGATAGCGCAGGCGGGTGCACCATACCATTAACAAACATAAAAAAACCAATTATGTATGTATTTATGAAAAATATATATCTAATACAAGCTTCAGTTGGCTTAACTTGGGCCTAAATGGTGTGAATTGTATCTACTCGCCCCGGCTTCACACGGGTGTACGTACATGTATTATACACATAAACCTTCCTCTAGAATCACTCAAAAGAGCTTATTCCTTTTTAAAAGGCCGACAACGTACTTGCAATTCCCCTGGTGTTGCGGGTGCTCATGGGCGGCGGTAATCACTTACCATCAGGTGAGCCGCATGCTCGTTTGTCCCATGTGTTATAAAAAAAAAATCTATCTATTTAAAAAAACCGTTTCAAAATCCGTTGCGTAGTTTTAAAGATTTAAGCATACATAGGGACAGACAGCGACAGCGACTTTATTTTATACTAGCTACCCACCCCGACTTCGCACGGATGTACATGTATTATACATATAAACCTTCCTCTTGACTCACTTAAAAAAACAGCTTCAAAATCCGTTGTATAGTTTTAAAGATTTAAGCATACATAGGGACAGACAGCGACAGCGACTTTATTTTATACAGTGTAATGATTTTGAGTTAGTAAATGAAAGTTTCAAGTGTGCAACTATCCATATCTGTAGCGTTGTTTGCGACACGAGAAAGTCCACGTGCAATTAGCCTATTGTGGGGACGTACACTGGCGGCCAACGCAACCCATAACGACTGTTCATTTATTTTATCACCTACTAGCTGTGGCCGCGGCTTCACCCACCTATAATTTATAAGCATACATATAACATCTCGGGTAGAGGCTCCTCTGGAGTTATACAAAAGTGGAAATTAAAGAAATATAATAATATTAAAGTAAATTAAAAAAAGTAACGGACGAATATATCTGTGAAAATTTGTATTTAATTTAAAAAAAAAAATTATAAGCTAAAACAAAGTCGCTGTCGCTGTCTGTTCCTATGTGTGCTTAAACCTTTAAAACTACGCAACGGATTTTGAAGCGGTTATTTTTAATAGATAGAGTGATTCAAGAGGAAGGTTTATGTATATAATACATATACACCCGCACGAAGCCGGGGCGAGTAGCTAGTTCTGATATATTATATAAGCTACATTACTTTAAAGTTTCATCAAAATCCGTTTAGTAGTTTTTGCGTGAAAGAGTAACAAACATCCATCCATACTCACAAACTTTCGCGTTTACAATATCAGTTTCGACATCCGCGTGGATGCTTTTTTTTTTATTAAAACATAAAACACACATAAAATTACATAAATAAAAGTAGCCAAGTTACTCCTTATAACAATAGCTATCTGCGAGTGATAGTCACGTCAATATAGGTCTAGCCGGTTTAGAGATTAGCAAGAACAGACAGTCAGTATTTTTTTATTTTTTTTTCAATAACGTATATTCTTTCCTATATATTTAGTGTGAAGCTGTTAATTTGTTTGTTAAGTTGCAGTGAACATACACACAGAAATCATAATTATATACATAATTATGACCTTCACCCCATTCTTTGTAGTCGCCACAGCATGTCTATACTATAATACTTTATAAATCTGAAGAGTTTGTTTATTTGCATTATAATGTATATAATTACGATTCAATTTACAATTTGGTATTTTCTATTTATTTCATACGAATACATCTACGCGACTCGTTGAGATTCACACACCTCTTATTAACTCGTTTACATTTCTGGGTAACTTAGCTGGCTGGCTCGCACCAACGGGCCGAATAGAATAGAAAATCATTTATTCGAATAAATTTAAACACTTTTGAATAGTCATAACAACGAACAGAATACCTTATTCTTTAGTGCAGAAATCCTAATTTGAATATCCATTTCGAGCTCCAAGTCATCCGTTATCGAGTGGCGTTTTATAAATAACTTGAACTTGAGCATTATGAATTTAAATATACACTCCAAAATATTCAATACGCCATTCTGTCTTGTTTGAATGCGTAGAAACCATTTTTTTTTTATATATATATTTCTATATATTTTATTATACATATATTCATAAGACATACAATAAATGTATTTACATATCTATATATCTATACATATAAAATTGGAGTGTCTGTTTGTAATATTGTAATAACCGTTTTTTACTATACATACATATATATATCATTTTTTACAATTTTTGTCTGTCTATCTGTCTGCCTGTTTGTACCGACTAATCTCTGAAGTGGCTGAACCGATTTTGATGGGACTTTTATTGGCAGGTAGCTAATGTAATAAGGAGTAACTTAAGTAACTTTTATATTAATTTTTTTTTAAGTTAAATTCCGGGTACTGTTAGTTATAACTATAGTTTCTAAACTTATTTAATACTAGCTGATACCCGCAACTTCGCGTGGACTTAGAACATGTAAGTTAAATTAACTTAGATGTTCTAAAATAAAAGTAGCCTAAGTTACTCCATATTACATCAGCTACCTGCCAAAAAAAGTCATATGCAACCAAGTCGAAACGTGGAGAGAGGTAAATACCTTTATTTGCCATAAAATTATTCGTGTTAAGACCCGTGAGCTAATTATGTAACACGATATGAAATTGTTTCTGTTGAAGTTGTGATGCAATATGAAATCATTTCAATTTAAAAAATGCGATCAAGTAAGGTCGAATGACCGCAACATAAATCATTTCTATCGATAAAACACTACTATGAAGTTGCAGCGGAATATTGTTAATCCGACCAATTTAAAAAGTCAGTACATTAGATAGCTTATACCTTTAGAGGGATACATTTTAATTTATTGGGTTGTTACACTAGTTGGTTGATTTGAAACAATTTTTATTGCGTTCAAAAATTACAAAATATACTGCAGCGTTCACTTGTTCTTTTATTTTAATTTTATTAATAGACATTTAATAAAATAAAATAAAGAAAGTCTATTCTATTCTAATGAAAAAATAAGGTTAATAATTTTGAATATAAAAGCATATTTTATACAAACTATTTATAATCATTAATAATATTAATCTAACCTACAAATTAAATTTTCTTTTCTGCTATAGATACCTAGGTAAGTACGTAGGTATCCATATAAATTTAAAATGATATGGGCACATCTTTTTAAATTTGTACATAATTGTAAAAACTTTAAACAAATAAATTTATTTACTTTAAACAAATCACAGAGCATCATAAACGTTGTATTCCGTTCACAGAGCACCGTATTCATTGAAATAGTTTTTTAATTATATTAATATCATAATCAACCCTAATTTTATATTAAACATTTACTCTAGTTAATACAACATTCTATGTGATTTGGGACGAAAATAAAATATCGAATTGGCAACACTGATGTCGTGTTGTGAGTCGTGACAATTTTCCCATTTTAATAAATTTAAAACCTTTTCACGACTTTCTACGTAATATTTAATATAATAAAAATATATGTAATACTGAAAATTACCAAAACAAGATAAATAATGCTGCTAATGCTGATATTTTAAAGATTGTAACCAAAAGAAACACCTTCTAAATTGTTTCTCATAATGTAAAAACCGTTTCAATTCCACGCTGTCATTTCGGCAAAATAGCGATTACGTGACGTTGCAACGAGGTTACTAAATCGACATTCGATAGAAATAATTTTTATCGATATGTAAAGTTGCGTTTACGTTGCAATGCTAGTTGACAGCGTCAAATGGCGTCTATATGATCGCATTATTGACAGATGACGTCATTTTCACTACGTTACATACGAAAATCGTTGCGAACGAAGTTACATAATTAGCCCACAGGTTAATAACTTAAATAATATACTTTTGTAGAGTCTGCAGATATATCAGCACCTGTCACGACCTGTCTGATATACTCTTAGCTGGTTTTTTTTATTTAGTATTAATTTACATAATTTTACTCAATGGCATGATTTTTATACACAATTTGCCCAATGTTTTTGTTTAATTAACGAAAACCTATATAACAGAAATAGAAATAGAAATAGAAATAGAAATAATCTTTATTCAAATAAACTCAGTACAAGCACTTTTGAATAGTCATATTTTGATTCCACCACTCATTCGGAATGCAGATTCATCACAAGAAGAATGAGCAAGAAACTTGTGTGTTGCTCTTTTTAATAGATGTTTTTTTTTATATAAATAATTACAGTTTAACAAGTAAGAGGCATGCGATAATCAACATAGAAGTCGCTACGCACTCAATATTAATGTAATCAGATAATATTGTCAGTGCTATAGATTTAAAGTTTTTCTATAAAAACATTATTATAGTTAACGAATTCTTCAATTTTATAGTAAGCTTTTTTGCAAAGTAACTGTTTTATTTGACATTTAAATCTTTTTTCTGGCAGATTTATAACAGACTCTGGTATTTTATTGTAAAACCTTACGCAATTGCCATAAAACGAATTACTAACTTTAGCCAAACGACATTTAGGTAAAATCAGTTTGTTATTGTTACGTAAGGTTTTATTAGTGCAATCACTAACTCTTTTGAAACTGTCTATATTCCTTCTGGCATAGATGATATTTTCATAAATGTATTGAGAAGCAACGGTGAGGATATTTGATTCCTTAAAACACTCTCGCAATGACTCCCTGGAACCCATACCATAAATGGAGCGAATGGCTCTCTTTTGTAAAGTAAATATTGTATTAACTATATTAAATTACAGGTTTTATATAGGTAGAATTTTAAGTTATTTTTTATGTTTTGTTAATTGTTAATTGTAGGCACAAATTTGTTATATAAATGTCGTAGTTGCCTATAATTAATGTTGCGCTTAGTATAAATAGATTGTAATGTAATATATATAATGTAAGAGTGTGGGTGTAAACCTCGTTGGTGACCTAATAAAATAAAAAAAAAATGTATATACTGTGGTTATTATATGTAAATATATTTATTACATGTTTTATGAATATATATACTATACTATACATATAAATAAATTGTAGTGTTTGTAATATTGAAATAACCGTTTTTTACTACATGCATGTGAATATATGTAGATACGGTACATAAACCAAAATAACATTTTTTACAGTTTTTATCATTTATCTGTTTGTTCCGGCTAATCTCTGAAATGGCTGGACCGATTTTGACGGGACTTTTTTTGGCAGGTAGACGATGTAATGTAATAATAACTTAGGCTACTTTTATTTTAGAAAAATAAAGTTACATTCCACGCGGACGAAGTCGCTGGTACAGCTAGTTAGTAATAAAATTGGAGTGGCTCTGAATATGAAAGGAATATTGGGGGGTTGGTTAACAAGGGTGATAGTATATTGTTCTGTGACAATCGTTATGATTTCTGACATATGATTAGAACACTGATTAGACTATTTGCTGTTGCAATAGCATATGCTGGCGGTCACTCTATTCTCACAAATTTGAATTTAAATGTATCTGTATTATTGTAAACATGTACAACATTTATTTAAAAAGAATACGAGCTGAGTTTCTTGTCAGTTCTTCTCATCTCTAAATCATTCCGTACTGACGGTAGATTTGATATATCGGACTAGCGGTCTAGCACACTTTACGTCCGATGGTTGCGGGTTCGATTCCTCGCACGGCACAAACATTTGTTTCAAGAGTAGGATTGTTTGAATCGGTCTGTGTGTTTTCTATGTATGTATTTACGAAATAAATATCTATGTATTTGTATCAGTTATCTAGTACCCGTAACACAAGCTTTAGCTAGCTTAACTTAGGACTAGATGGCGCTGTGTGAATTGTCCTGAGATTATTATTATTTTTTTATATTCTTTCAGCTACTGCTGTTTTTTTTTATTAGTTTTTTTCCAAAAATTTTCATCTCCCCTCTTAAGGAGAGGAGATGGCAACTTACCCCCGGCAGAAGCACAGTCAGCCGGGGTTCAGGGCCCCAGGGAGAGAAACCGGCGTACAATGCGGGCAGAATCTAAGAGCACCGCTTTCTGCATCTTTCCCGGGAGTGAGCCGCCTCGGAATCCCAACCGTCTGAGATGTTGCTCCAGACTGGTTGGGATAAGACCGTTCACCGACAGCGATTGGAATGATTTTTATTATTATTATTACATTTAGTTGCCATTGGAGCGAAAGATTATTATGAATTCCAGTGTATACGACACCGTGCACTCAAGTGTACATTACCATCAAGGTGTTTACTGACCAGCGTACGCTATTGTAAACCAAATTGGGCAGTGGTCGCGTACAGCACGGGTATAGGTTCAAATCCGTGGCCTACTAATGGGCACATGTTGAAATCGTACACAAACAGCGGTTGGCTGCTGGTTATTATATTCGATTCTAAGATGCATGACTCACTTCAATGAATATTTTCGTTGGTCACGGATACGTTTCAGGATTTCATCCGGTAACAAACATGGCGGCCCGTCTGCGGATTGTTCTATTACTAATCCTTTATATACCGTTACTAGCTTTTGCCCGCGGCTTCGCCTGCGTTAGATAGATAGATAGATATATAGTTTATTTGTTAGTTACTAATCACACACAACATGTTAAGAATAGACAATACATAATACGACATAAGATTTATAAAATTGTGTTATTATGTGTGATCTGTAGCAATACAAACAGGTCGAACTCAGCGTGGAACATTGTTCAGGGAACAAAACACTGATTATCAGCTTCAACCCATTTGATTTGGTACGTGAATATAATAATTAAAATGAATATAAAACAAAAAGAGCAATATTATTGGTGATTGTCTGTGCGGTGTGTGCATAATAAAAATAATGTAATAGTTCAGAGTATAATTTGATATAATTTTAACTAAGTGGTAAGGATTAAAAGAAAAAAAAAAAATTAATAAGAGTAACATAAAAAAAATATAAAAAAAAAAATTAAATAATCAAATTTAACGTTAAGATGTATTATTATTAATTAGGTATAGTTTTTGCGGCTTTACTTTTGTTTAGCGTGTGTAAAAAATTAGGGACTACAAAACTTGTTTGTATAGAATATTCTTAACTAATCTATTGTCAACATTTAGAACTAAATAATATTTTGTTCGTCTTAATTTAGTTTCATTAGGTACTGATAGGTTGAAACTAATACATTTACATCCTGCATCATCCCTTATTTTATCCCCATGGGGGTTGAATTTATCAAAATCCTATTTAAGCGAACGTCTTCATCATAGTAGCTCCAATCTTTAATTTCAGTTCAATCAGTCGAAAATCCAAGAAGATTTATACAAACTTTCATCCCCTATTTTATCCCCTTGGGGGTAGAATTAATCAAAATCCCTTCTTAGCGGATGCCTACGTCATAATATCTACCTGCATGCCAAATTTCAGCCCGATCCGTCCAGTGGTTTGGGCTGTGCGTTGATAGATCACTATGTCAGTCAGTCAGTCACTTTGAGTTCTATATAAAAGTGCGCGGATAGAGGAATATGAAATTCGATGAACATGAGCGCATATTCAAACTACTGTAAAGTTTCATCAAAATCCGTTCAGTAATTTTTGCATGAAAGAATAACAAACATCCATACAAACTTTCGCGTTTATAATATTAATATTAATATATAGATAAGGAGTGCAGAATGATATTTTTTTTTTAATTATGCATAAAAATACAATTAATTTGTAAAAAAAAAACTTAAGAGTACTAGGGATATCACGTTATCATGTGATACTCCGTGATTAGTAGTATATCTTTTTTTTTTTTTTATTTTTTTTACAAATTAATTGTACTTTTATGCATAATTAAAAAAAATAATACCATTCTGCACTCCTTCTCTATATATATCTCCTCAGGATTAGTAACGTATGATATCACTGAGTATAAGTAACTTTAATTTCACTGTTATACATAACAACGGTGTCTAAAATGTTACAATGTATGTATGTATGTACATTGTCCATACACACATACATACAATGTGTGTGTTTGTATGAGTCAGCTCGCTTCCAATCGTTCCCATCGCGTTCCCGTAACTCCCGTCATTTCCTGCTCCTGTGCCGCGATTTGTCGAGCGGTACATGTCACTAGCGATAGCGGAAATGTGATTAAAAAGATTCAAAATTAAAAAATCATTTATTCATGTAGGACATTTTAACGTTTAGAAACGTCAAGTTTTTACATTATAATTTTTTTCCCTACCGTCCAGTTCGGTATATAGATCCAATTGAGAAGAACTGGGAAGTAACTCAATTGTTGAAGTGAAACTAAGTTTACATTTTATTTTAAGTTTAAAAAAACCTGTATCAGAATTCGTCATATAACTTTTATATCTTATTTAAAAGAATATATAAGAAGTTTTAACGAGTACAGTCGTTTAAACTTCTTGTTAATTTTTTTATAGTTAAAAGTCAACCTCGTCCCCGTCCCCGGCAACCTATCTTTACATCAAATTTCATTAAAATCCATTCAGCCGTTTAGCGTGAATATGTAACTAACAGACAATATGTAAAAGTCATAATATTAGTATGTATTTTGCTATTATGAATTCTGTAAGAATTCATTAGGCTGAGTAATGACACAAAATTACAAAAATGTAAATTTTTTTCGGTCTACTCTAAAGCTGTTGGCCGTAGCTGACCATTACACCATCGGATGATAGGGGGCGAGTGCAGATGGCACTCCAAACTAAAGGAAGGACTTATGGAGCGGCTAAAGGCCAAAAAGTGTTAGAATGAATATGGACTTATCAATGTAACATATAGATGCACTATAACCGTCTATGCTGGTGGTCATTATAAAGTTCAAACTTGTGGCGGCGTGGTGGGCCGGGTCGATGTGCTCCCTCTAATATGGTTGAGTGCAATAATGGCTGGCATCATACTCGTGAATGGGTGCTGCTTGTGAGGACTGGTCTGTTCAGGTTGCGAACATTGATTAGATTTTGTTTTTTGCAATAGCATATACTGGTGGTCACTCTATTCACCCAAATTTTAATTTAAATGAATCTGTATTATTGTAAACATGTACAACATTTTTTTAAAAGAATACGAGCTGAGCTTATTATTTCTTCTCATTTCGAAATCATTCCAAACTGACGGTGTGTAATAGACATACATGAATAAAGATATTTTGATTTGATTGGACCGTAAATTTTTTGCATTTCTTGTGCTGCAAGCGGTAATCTCTGCTCATACTCTCCCGCTGCACGCTTGCAACTCGCACCACACACCAGGATGTCATCTTGTACTTTTTTCCATCTGTACATTGGCGGTGATTAAAAAGTATAATTCATACATCGCGGCGCGTCCGCGTCATTAATTAAACGTTCCCTTGTATGACTGTTGTATGACCGGCGCGCGTGGAAAGTTACACGCGGTTTCATTGTCACATCTTCACTTTCCAATTGCGTATTAAATTTATTTTTTTAACCCTGGACAATTAACACAGCGCCATCTAGTCCCACGTAAGCAGAGCTTGTTATGGGTACTAGACAACTGATATAATATACTATGTAATGATGTGTATATATCTTTATATATACACTCATCATTACATAGTACAAAACAAAGTCGCTGTCGCTGTCTGTCCGTCCCTATGTATGCTTAAACCTTTAAAACTACGCAACGGATTTTGAAACGTTTTTTTAGTACATAGAGTGATTCAAGAGGAAGGTATATATGTATAATATACGTACACACGGACGAAGCCAGATAGTTGGATAGTATAAAACAAAGTCGCTGTCGCTGTCTGTCCGTCCCTATGTATGCTTAAACCTTTAAAACTACGCAACGGATTTTAGAGCGTTTTTTTTAGTCTGAGTGATTTAAGATAACGGTTTATACATATAATATATGTACACCCGTGCGAAGCCGGGGCGAGTAGCTAGTAAAATAGAAAACACCCAGACCGATACAAACAATCATACTCATGTTTGCTACATGCGAGGAATCGAACTTGCGACCGAGTACAGCGGTATGCTAAACCTGTAGACCACCGAGATTTGTGTATCTTCTTTCTTTACAAAAGAATAGAACAGAAAATCATTTATTCAAATAAACTTACATTGAAGCACTTTTTAATAGTCATTACATTTTTTTAATCTACCGCTCGTTCGGAAAGCTGTCTCATCACAAGAAGAACGAGCAAGAAACTTGCATGTTGCTCTTTTAAATAATTTTATTATTACTTTACATTTTTAAGTTTAAGTGTGTGAATACAAACCACCAATTAGCAGTAATTCAATTAAATACTCAAATAGAAAAAATATTGAATATACAACCAACTGGTTAAACAAATAAAATTATTTAAAAGAGCAACACGCAAGTTTCTTGCTCGTTCTTCTTGTGATGAGACAGCTTTCCGAACGAGTGGTAGATAAAAAACAAATTGTTATGACTATTCAAAAGTGCTTAAATAAAGTTTATTTGAATAAATGATTTTCTATTCTATTCTATTCTATTAATAAGAGGAAATCAGTGAAAAGTACGACGTAATCATAATTTTAATAATCAATGCAACATAAACAGGTCTGCATATTAGATGTTGGGTGTAGTGTTACAGACTCCATTAGTACCCGTCAGTTGGTACGCTTGCAGTGAACTGTAGATATCCCATTACACCACCGAACATACAGAGGGACGAGCAGACACCGCTATAGTTATATACACTTTTACATATCATTGATTATTATTTTGTTTGCTTGTATGATTGCGTTCGGTACGTATTTATGTGACATTATTTTACATACAGTGTTAACTTTTGTGTTTAAAAATTAATCAATGCAAACTGTGTCTACATTCTAAGAGGATGTATATATAAATAGTAAGTAAAATGTACAATTATATTCTCTGTAGGACATACAGTTTTATAGACATAACTAGCTTTTGCCCGCGTCTTCGCTCGCATAGTAGTAAGTATTATTATTAATTATGTGTAGTTTTCGCAATTTACTTTTGTTTAGCGTGTGTAAAAAATTAGGGCCTACAAAATCTAAGAAGATTTATACAAACTTTCATCCCCTATTTTATCCCCTTAGGGGTGGAATTTATCAAAATCCTTTCTTAGGGGATGCCTACATCATAGTAGCTTTATGCATGCAAAGTCTCAGCCCGATCGGTTTAATATTGACAAAGTTTCATACAAACTTTCATCCCCCATTTTATCCCCTTGAGGGTAGAATTAATCAAAATCCTTTCTTAGCAGATGCCTACATCATAACCTCTACCTGCATGCCAAATTTCAGCCCGATCCGTCTAGTGGTTTGGGCTGTGCATTGATAGATCACTATATCAGTCAGTCACCTTTGAGTTATATACATTAAAATAAAAAAAAATCAAAACTTCCTTACTTCACTCAGAAGAAAGATATACAGTGTTCCTTTGGTTGTGATAGTAATGTAAGATTGCTATTTCAAATGATGGATATTGCCTGGTTGGTGTTTAGTACCTACCCATACCACGAACATATACATTCCACAAAAGATGAGGTTCTTGGTTACTGAAGGTTTCACTAGAAGGAGGAAAGAGTAGTTTTATACTTTTTTTTTGTTTCTGTTTTAGTACAACTTTAATACAACTTGTTACGTATGAAAGAAAAATACGATATTAATTGCGTACCGGCCTAGTGGCCGGAGTCATAAATAGCAAAATACTATTCGGAATGAGTGCCACGTTTATATTTAGAAACTCTAGTATTTATGTGTTCATATAATTGCTATACAGTCATACCCGAAACGGTGGGCGGCGAGACGCGGTCTATGGTCTTATTACATTAAACATTTAATCAGATTAAAAAAAAAAATCTATTGAATTTCTGGCCAGTTCTTCTCAATTGGATCCATATACCGATTATTATCACAGCATGAAACATTTAAACTGTCTCTTAAAAAAAAAGTAATTCAATTGAGTTTCTTGCCAGTTCTTCTCAATTGAATCTATATACAGATGATTACCACTGCAATAAACATTTAAACTGTCTTTTAAAAAAAAAAAGTAATTCAATTGAGTTTCTTGCCAGTTCTTCTCAATTGGATTCATATACCGATGATTACAACTGCATTAAACATTTAAACTGTCTCTTAAAAAAAAAGTAATTCAATTGAGTTTCTTGCCAGTTCTTCTCAATTGGATCTATATACAGATGATTACCACTGCAATAAACATTTAAACTGTCTTTTAAAAAAAAAAAGTAATTCAATTGAGTTTCTTGCCAGTTCTTCTCAATTTGATTCATATACCGATGATTACAACTGCATTAAACATTTAAACTGTCTTTTAAAAACATTTTTTTTATTAGACTAACATTGTAATTAAATTGTAATTTCTAAGGTCGGATTTCACCAAAGAAACTGATCGCGTTTAGTTCGAACTGAACGCCATTAAAACGCTTAAACGTGTTCAAAGTTTCATTTTGCTTTTCACCACTACAAATTTCGCTAAACACGTTTATAAATTCTGAACGTCTGATTTCCTACAGTTAACTCTTTAATCGTATTTAAAGCAGCTGTCAGTTGTCAAACAGTCACCTATCAAATTTTTGACAATACAATATCGGGAATAAAAAGAAAATTGCCAGTAGTATAAAAAATTCTCAATAAAATAATGTTTTACTAGTTTATAGGTAAAGGATGTTGTTTTATATTTCGTAGTTAACGGTACTTATTAAATTAAAAATAAAAAAACATATCCTAATTATCACATGATTGAATTACAAATATTTCTTAGAATTATTTCATTTAAATTACCCATTGCATCAAATATTATTTCATGAGCATGTAACACTGTGAACGAATGAAAATCTAAACTTCATTTTGGTAAACGCGATCTGTATAATGTTGGTGAATTCCATTTAAAGTAAAACGAGATCAACGTCTTTTTCTCGAGTTCACGCTGAACTCAGTTTCCATAAACGTGTTTATAATGCGATTGGTGAAATCCAGCCTAAATATCAAACTGTATTACGTGACAAGCCGAAATTTCTTGGATTTCTCACCAGCGGGACCGACGGCTCGATTGCCTAATGCATTTATAAAAAACCGTACAGTTACTGTACACCACTCACCCCACTCTCCTGGCTGGTGGCAGCCGGCGGCTGCAGCCCGTGCTCCTCATTGTATCTTCTCCTCGCGCGATGCCTCAACAACGCCGAGGCATCGGGCTGTCCAAACTGAAATATATTCTCGTCCTTGCCACTTAAAAACACTTTTTCACTAAAATCCGTATTAACAAATTCCGTTGGCCGATCGTCTTTCAAATACGCCTTCGGGTTAAAGTCCGTGTTCACATATTCCGATCCTCTGTCCTGCTTGTACTTATCAAAATCTGTATAGTCCGTTCGCACGCCGTCCAAAATCTCCGAGGAGAGCCGAAGCGAGTCCGAGGTGTGCCGAAGGTTGAGCTCGGTATCTGGCCGGTAGTTTTCGCATATCTGATTGAACGTGTTGAAGTATTCGGAGGCGAGGTCGCTCTTCGGCTGGTATTCGGTGAGCGGCGGCGGATCCGCCGGAAGGAAACTCGACTCCATACTTGTGACGTCATGCCGGAGCGCCATCATTTGAATTTGAACTTTTTACATTTGAATGGACACATCACTTAGTTTTGTCACTATATCTGTGGAGACCGTTGGTTTTGTTACGTTACATTCGATTGCTCCGATTACAACCATTTACCGTCACCTATCCCAAGTTATATAAGAAAAAATTTACCGATTCACTAGCCCCAAAAGTCCTAGCATCCTATACTGGCCGATACCAATGCAAATATATACTAAGAAAATAAATATAAAAATAATCTCAGGACAATGCACACAGCGTCATCTAGACCCAAGATAAGCTAGCTAAACCTTATGTTATGGGTACTAGATAAATGATATAAATACATAGATTTTTCTTCATAAATACATACATATTATAATAGAACACCTAGACCGATACAAACAAACAAAAGTATAAAAGTTTGTTTGTTTGTAATACTTTATTGTACAATAGAAATCATTACATAGTATAAAATAGAGTCGCTGTCGCTGTCTGTCCGTCCACATGTATGCTTAAATCTTTAAAACTACGCAATTGATTTTGAAGCGGTTTATTCAATAGATAGAGTGATTCAAGAGGAAGGTTTATATGTATAATACACGTACACCCGTGTGAAGCTGGGGCGAGTAGCTGGTTATAAATAAAAGAACACAATCGATTAACATTGTACGCATTAATTATTAAATTATAAATGCGTACAATAGCCGACTTATCCCAAAAGAGGGAGTTCATCCAGTCAACCTTAGAGTGACTGAGAGGAATTGTGGAGTGGTGGAAATAAGTAAAAGTATTGCTACTGAAATAGAAATAATCTTTATTCAAATATAAGCCCTTAATATAAGCACTTTTGAATAGACAAGTTTTTTACCATTAACACTGTTATTTTGTAAGTAATGAATTTATGAATAAAATACTATTTTTGACCATAAACACTGTATATTTTTAAGTAAAGAATTTATGAATAAAATACTATTTTTGACCATGAACACTGTTACTTTGTAAGTAATGAATTTATGAATAAAATACTATTTTTGACCATAAACACTGTTACTTTGTAAGTAATGAATTTATGAATAAAATACTATTTTTGACCATAAACACTGTTACTTTGTAAGTAATGAATTTATGAATAAAATACTATTTTTGACCATAAACACTGTTACTTTTTAAGTAATGAATTTATGAATAAAATACTATTTTTGACCATAAACACTGTTACTTTTTAAGTAATGAATTTATGAATAAAATACTATTTTTGACCATAAACACTGTTACTTTTTAAGTAATGAATTTATGAATAAAATACTATTTTTGACCATAAACACTTTATATTTGTAAGTAATGATTTTATGAATAAAATACTATTTTTGACCATGAACACTGTTACTTTGTAAGTAATGAATTCATGAATAAAATACTATTTTTGACCAAAACACTGTTACTTTATAAGTAATAATTTTATGAATAAAATACTATTTTTGACCATAAACACTGTTACTTTGTAAGTAACAATATTCATGGTTAAAAATAGTATTTTATTCATAATTTCATTACTTATTATGAGACTATACATTTATATAACTTTCGACAATCGTCGGCACAGACCACCCATACAAAGCTACAGATAATAATAATAAAAAAAACAACAAGTTTGAGATTTGAAAAAGTCCGCACGGTGATTGAACCTGAACACCTTGCGCCCATGGGAAAGGGTCTGCAACCCTTTCTACTTTCTTTTATAAAACGTCTGTGTGTAATATAATACAATGGTTAGAGCAGGTACGCTATGGGAATGAACAGATAGACATGTTACAATTTCTATATACATTGTGACGTTGCAATTTTTAGCATATTCAATACTATCAGTTACCAGTAAGTTTGTCTGTATTTTTGTAAAATAATATAGGCTATATCCATCCCAATTATACTACCTTAGTGTATCATTTAGTTTTAAATATATTCATATATTAATTACTAGCTACTTGCCCCGACTTCGCACGGGTGTACATGTATTATATATATAAACCTTCCTTTCAAATCACTCTATCTACTAAAAACATACTTTAAAATCCGTTGCGTTGTTTTAAAGATTTAAGCATACATAGGGACGGACAGACAGCGACAACGACTTTGTTTTATACTATGTAATGATATTGTAAAGTTTCATTGAAATCCATTCACTACGAAAGGGTAACATTCATACATCCAAACTTTCGTGTTTATAATATTAATAATAATAATAATAATAGCCCAACAACCGAATAAAAAAATCCTCAGATATAATAATAATCTCAGGACAATTCACACAGCGCCATCTAGACCCAAGTTAAGCTAGCTAAAGCTTGTGTTATAGGTACTAGAGAACTGATACAAATACATAGATATTTTTTTTGTAAATACATACATAATATACATAGGAAACACCAAGATCGACACAAACAATACAAAACATACTCATGGATACAAAAGTGCCGTGCGAGGAATCGAACCCGCGACCATCGCTCGTAAAGCGGTGTGCTAGACCGCTACACCACCGAGGTCGTCGTAATATTAGTAATGTTTTATAAATAAGTTCATATCTAACTACAGAACTGTCGAGCGTGAAACATCCATCGTTCACAGTACGGTGCAGGGAGCAAAGCGCCGTAAGTAATAAATTCGAAAACGCCAAACTTCTACAAAAGTGCGATTTGCGAGCAAAAACTACGGCGCGTGTATTGTGCAGTCAGAGTACAATGACTCTCCAGGTAGGGACCGCTTTTGTCTGTCCGTATGTCTATTTTGCGTTTTGTTTGTCAAATTTCATACCTTCTTGTCACTTGTGCGAAAATCTTAATATTTTTTGTTACACTTATTCGTTCGATGATTTATTCGTCATCATCATCTCGTTGATGATGTATTATTGGTCAATAATTTAGAATAGTATAGTCTACTAATAATTTGACGACCTCGGTGGTGTAGCGGTCTAGCACACCGCTTAACGTCCGATGGTCGCGGGTTCGATTCCTCGCACGGCACAAACATTTGTATTCATGTATATGATTGTTTGTATCGGTCTGGGTGTTTTCTATGTATAATATGTATGTATTTACGAAAAAAAAAATATCTATGTATTTGTATCAGTAATCTAGTACCTATAACACAAGCTTTAGCTAGCTTAACTTGGGTCTAGATGGCGCTGTGTGAATTGTCCTGAGATTATTATTATTATTATACTAATAGTGAAAATCCTTTATTCAAATAAACTTAATTTAAACACTTTTGAATAGTCATCACATTTTTGATCTATCGCTCATTTGGATGTCTCATCACATTTTGTATAGTACAATAAACATAATAATAAAATAAAATTGATTAATATGATGATGTTATAATTTATAAGTACGGTCGCATGTGTATTTATATTTAATCACATTAAAGTTATTTTTTTTTACATTTGAATTTCATATTTTGTTTATGTACCGCCCACATGAATCTATTGGCCGTATGGTTGACTGGGAGAAATGCCTCAAGGTGTTAAGACCGTCATGTGTACCTTTATTTGTGTATCTTTCTTTTATCCATTACGTATATAATGTTAAATAATATATAATTATACTTTTTATTATTTATATACTTTTCTCTTGATATTATTATTTTTATTTTATTTGTATAATATCTGATTTATTAAGTTAATGTATACGTATTTTTTAATTGTAATATTTGCGCGTCCGTACTGAGGGCCCCACTGAAAATCAGCGCTGGAAACTACTTCCAGCATTATGCTGAGTTGTGGTCCACACTGACTCCGTTTTTTAATATGTAAATTATTCTTGTATTTCTTATGTTATTACTGTAAAAACGAGTTAAAAAAATTCTATTCTATTCTATCTGTGCATTAAAGTTTTAATAAATAAAACAAATAATAATATCCCTAGACAATTGATACAGCGCCATCTAGTCCTCAGTTAAATATAGCTTGTGTTATGAGAACTAGACAACTGATATAAACACATAGATATATTTATTGCAAACGTAATACATAGAAAACACCCAGACCGATACAAACAATCATACTCCTGAATACAAAACACCGTGCGAGGAATCGAACCCGCGACCTTTGAAAGTAACCCGGTGTACTAAACCGCTAGACCACCGAGACCGCCAATACAAAAATAAACACCCAGTCGAATATAAAAAACTCAACTAATTTAGGATCTACGATATTCCAAACATAGCAACACGCAAGCAACATTTTTAACACCTATAAAAAACACCGTCCTATTGACCAAATGACACATTTTCTGCTTAAAAACTGCAATACGGCTTCCGCAAGTAAACCCGCGCTCACTGAGTTGTATTACAACAACGCAGGGGGGGGGGGGGGGGGGGGGGAAGGGGACTGTTAGTAATGGGGTCGTCAGGTTCCCCCTGGAAACCATCGTGATAAATTCCTGGTGAATTTGTCACGATGTGCTATCTGACCTGACCTCATGTTCTTATCATCCTCCACTGGTGCCCCGCCAGCGTAAACCGTTAGCGCAGGCGGGTGCACCATTACATTATCAACCAAAAAAAAAACAAGAACGCAGTGAACTGACTTTCATTTTTTTTATAACATCCACTCGTATGGTGGCTATTGTGTTTGATAACCATCGATCCTATTTAAAAAAAACTCGCAATTCAATTGTATGTTCAAGTTTTCAAACGTAGATTTGCGTATATATATGAAACACTTGTGCCTTGTCACAACATTTTCGATGATTCTTTTTACAATCGATACAATAAAGCATCTACACTAAAAATCATAAGCGGCTAAAATGTCCTACATGAGTAAATTATTTTTTAATTTGTACATGGGTCACTTGAATATAGATTACTAGCTACTTGCCCCGACTTCGCGCGGGTTAAATAACGCTATAAAAATATAGGGGTTGGTTATAGAAGGGTGAAAATTTAGGGTTCTATGTATTTTTCAATCCTAAATAATAATAAAATGAAAATAAAGTATTATGTCGAAAAAATTAAAATATATTTTGGGGTAAGTTACCCTTAAGACTTAGGGTTATGAAAAATAGATAGTAGCCGATTCTCAGACCTACTGAATATGCATATAAAATTTCATAAAAATCGGTCAAGCCGTTTCAGAGTAGTATGGTAACTAACATCGTGAAACGAGAATTTTATATATTACACTAGCTGTCCCGGCAAATAAAAAAAATTTAGGGGTGGACTACCCCTTACATTTAGGGGGATGAAAAATAGATTTTAGCCAATTCTAAGACCTACTCAATACGCTCACAAAATTTCATGACAATCGGTCAAGCCGTTTCGGAGGAGTATGGGAACGAAAACTGTGAACGAGAATTTTACATATAAGATTATTACAAATAAAACAAATGAAACTAACGATCGATTATTCAATCATTAATCAGAAACTATCAAATGCAATGTTGCAATAAACTGTTAGCGAATTGCTGACCGAATTCTCGTCCCGGAGTCGATCCCACGCCGCGGTGGTCTGCCACCGGCGTGGACACCCGACACCGGCGCACCGGCTGCACCGGCGATCAGCTGATTCACAAACTCACCGTGTGTTGGTGATTACACAGATGGTCACACTGCGCAGTCATAAATTACCAAATATGCCGTAATCGACTTAACTTTCTTTATTTATTTTTATTTATAACACTTTATTACCCCAAATAATGGTATAAAGGCAAGGCAATGATGATGATTTATAACACTATTGCACCAACATATAAAGGTCATGAACAAAATTAAAAATATAAAAAAAATCTATGTACAAAAAGGCGGTCTTATCGCTGATGCAATCTCTTACAGACACCCTTTGGAGAGAGAGTAAAAAAAATAGAGCAGGTGGCGCATTAGTGGAAATAAAAAAATATATACACTTACTAGCTGTCACGACAAACGTTGTTTTGCCTTAAAATAAAAAAAAATTAGGGGTGGACTACTAACATTTAGGGGGATGAAAAATAGACGTTGGCCGATTCTCAGACCTACTCAATACGCTCACAAAATTTCACGAGAATCGGTCAAGCCGTTTCGGAGGAGTATGGGAACGAAAACTGTGACACGAGAATTTTATATATAAGATGTAAACACAATATAACACAATAGCTTTTGAAGCCGCGGGCTTCGCTCGCGTTAATTTATCCCTTAAGGGTGGAATTTATCAAAATCCTTTCTTAAGGGATGCCTACGTCATAACATCTACCTGCATGCCAAATTTCAGCTCGATCCGTCCAGTGGTTTGGGCTGTGCTTTGATAGATCACTATGTCAGTCAGTCACCTTTGAGTTATATATATTTAGATAAACTAGCTGTATTCCCGCGGTTTCTCTCGACCTTGACCCAGCACATCTGCCGGCGACCCCCGCACCACACCACCACCTGTCAGATGGTAGGTGGTGCACCGAACACTTCGCAGTTTGTTTACATACACTACCGTTTGGACTGGGTTAAGGCTAGTCCACCCCTATTTTTCCTAAATGTTATTTTTTATTTTTTAGACAAAATTTTTAGTTTCTATTTTTATATGATAAAACATACAAAAATACATACAATCCTAAATTTTCACCCTTTTATCATCAACCCCTATTTTCTATAGCGTTATTAATTTATATGGCAAAACAACGTTTGCCGGGACAGCTAGTAAAACTATAATTACCAAAAATAAAGTATGATATGTTATTATAAAGTATGGTTGCTAACCCTAGTTGGCCCATCGTGACAAAGTCACTATAAATTTATCACAGTTTCCAGGGGGAACCGCGTGATCAACCTGACATGGTACATTGCTAGTAATAAGATCACCAGTCCACATTACTAACAATCTCTTTCCCCCCGGAACTGTTTGTAAACAAACTGCGAAGTGTTCAGTGCACCACCCACCATCTGACAGGTGGTGGTGTGGTGCGGGGGTCGTCCGCAGATGTGCTGGGTCGAGGTCAAGGTCGGGGTCGACACACTCGCGTTTTTTTTCTACAAACACCCAACTGGCTGTAAACATTTGTACGACCCAAAGGTGCTGGACATCTGTTACGGACATTATTATCATATGTTTTCAAATTCAAATTCAAAATTTATTTACTTGCCAGCCTCGGTGGTCTAGCGGTGTGGCACACCGCTTTCCTTCCGATGGTAGCGGGTTCGATTCCTCGCGCGGCACAAACATTTGTATTCATGAATATGATTGATTGGGTGTTTTATATGTATATTATGTATGTATTTACAAGATAAAATATATATGTGTAAAATACGTATCAGCCGTTTAGTACCCATAACGTAAGCTCTGCATTTTAGCTTGGCACGTAGATCGCGTTGTTTGAGTTCATTAAAATAAAATATATGTATATATATATATATATATATATATATATATAACTCAAAGGTGACTAAGCCCAAACCACGGGACGGATCGGGCTGAAATTTGGCATGCAGGTACATGTTATGACGTAGGCATCCCCTAACAAAGGATTTTGATAAATTCCACCCCTAAGGGGATAACTTAACACGGGCAAAAGCAAGTATTAAAATATAAATTTAAATAAAATGAAAGGTATATATTTTACATGTTGCATACCTAATAACTTCAAAGATATATTTAATTAATAATTTAAAATTTATAAGCTATAGTAATATGAGTTACAAAATGTATCATCGACAGGTGCGCCGGTCGCCGGTTGCCGGTGTCGGCCATGTATTTTTTCTATATATGTCCATAAATAAGTTTTCAAATGTTAGCTGTTTTATGGCATTGTAACGTAAGGTTTTAAAACATTCTATTACTAGATACTCGCCCCGGCTTCGCACGGGTGTACATGTAATATACTTATAAACCTTCTTCTAGAATCACTCTATCTATTTAAAAGAAATAGCTTCAAAATCCGTCGCGTAGTTTTAAAGATTTAAGCATACATAGGGACAGACGGCGACAGCGACTTTGTTTTATACTATGTAATGATTAGCTGTGAATAGAATAATGGATAAAAAATTGAAGAATTTATAAATGATATTAATTTTTTTGTAGAAAATATCTAACTTAAAATTCATTGCGCTGACAATGTTATCTGATTGAACAGAGATTAAGTGCGTAGCGGTTTCTATGTTGATTGTCGCATGCCTAATCCTTGTTAATATAAATATAATTAAAACAAGATTTATTTAAAAGATCAACACACAAGTTTCTTGTTCATTCTTCTTGTAATGAGTCTGCGTTCCGAATGAGCGATAGTATAAAAAAACTTGACTATTCAAAAGTGCTTATATTAAGTTTATTTGAATAAAGATTATTTCTATTTCTAATAGTAATAATATTTATTTAAAAGAAACTTTAATATAATCACTTTTCCGTACCGTTGCGTAGTTTTAAAGGTTTAAGCATACACAGCGACAGACAGCGACAGCGACTTTGTTTTATACTATGTAATGATTTAACGAGTGCAGCCACGGGTACAAGTGTATCACAATCCACGCAGATCACTTTATACAAACTCTACCACGGTACCAATAAAAATTCACACCAAACTTTCCTGGAGTCGGCTAAATATGCAAGCAAGTTCATCTCATAGAGACATGTATAGAAGCCGGTACTGCTGTCCCCACGTGTGCGCGGCACCTGCCCGTGGCGGCGACGCAGCTGACGCCGACCGGTCGTCGCTCGTTACGATTGTTCTGACCTGGATTTTTTTATGTTTTCTAAAATGCCTCCAGAAACGACCGCCGCTACACGTTAAACCTTGTGAGGTTTTGTACTAACTTGATGTTTCAATTCATATAAATACTAAAATCAGAAAAAAAAAACGATTTTTCAAATGCTATATCGACGACCTCGGTGGTCTAGTGGTCTAGCACACTGCTTTACGTCCGATGGTCGCTTGTTCGATTCCACGCACGGGACAAACATTTGTATTCATGAGTACGATTATTTGTATCGGTCTCATAGTGATCTATCAACGCACAGCCCAAACCACTGGACGGATCGGGCTGAAATTTGGCATGCAGGTAGATGTTATGACGTAGGCATCCGCTACGAAAGGATTTTGATTAAAATTTAATCCCCTATTTTATCTCCTTGGGGGTAGCCCAAGGAGATAAAATAGGGGATGAAAGTTTTTATGAAATTTTGTCAATTTTAAACCGATCGGGCTGAGACTTTGCATGCATAAATCTACTATGACGTAAGCATCAAAGAAAGGATTTTGATAAATTCTACCCCTAAGGGGACAAAATAACGCGAGCGTAGCCGCGGGGAAAAGCTAATTATGTATAATTTTTAAACAATACTATTTTTGCATGCCATTACGGCTAAACACATGAGACTAGACTTTAATTATCATCTTTTATACTGTGTTTTTGGGCAAATAATTTTTTTTTTTACTATTTTTCTTCTCGGCTTTTGCCGGTAATTTTGGTATGTACGGGCCTAGGCCAAGTACATAGTTGTTATATTTGCAATGTTATATTTTGAGGTAAATATAATTACCCTTAAATAAATTCAAAACATCTGTTAAATCATATTTACTGAGCAAGGCCTATTACTCACTAAACGATTACTTGAATGACGAGTGTGCATGGCAATAGTAGTTCATGCACTGAATTTTCATTTAATGTTAGACATAGACACCTATATAAATATACATTATAGACATATAAATAAACTGGCTTTAAAAAAAAAGTAATTCAATTGAGTTTCTTGCCAGTACTTCTCAATTGGATCTATATACCGAACTGGACGGTAGGGAAAAAAATAAAATTATAATGTAAAAATTTGACGTTCATAAGCGGCTAAAATGTCCTACATGAATAAATGATTTTTCAATTTGAATTTGAATTTGAATGTACTATAAATATCGGTCTAATCGGTTTGTAAAAATTTTCTGACGATGCGGTATATGTTTAGAATTACAGCCGCTGTACTTGGCGGTATATACTAGGAGGTAAGTTGAGTGTATTTATTGACTGATGCATCTGTTTCGGTATGACAATACTTGAGAGGACGATTGGGACTATTTTACTTTTTGTAAGTATCACAGTCTCGAGTGGCGACCACGAACCGGAAGACGCAGCGTGGGAAGGCCTCCAGTGGACCGACGATCTGGTCAAGATCGCTGGAAGGCATTGGATGCGAGCAGCGCAAGACCGATCGTCGTGGAGATCTTTGGGGGAGGCCTATGTCCAGCAGTGGACGTCTTCCGGGCTGCGATGATGATGATGATGAAGTATCAAAGTCGAGTTATTTCAGTTTGTAATTCTTTATATTATAAAAAAAACTGGTTTGAATACCAGACGACAATGTATCGCAGTAGTTCGTTATGGCGGACGCTGGTTGACGGTGCGCGGCGTCAATTCCTGACTGCGCGAACCAAATACGGAGAGCTTGTCGCATACCTCGTTATTCTAATGAGTCGTGTAACGAGCGAGTTTATAATATACTTGGTATGCACGGATTGGTCCTTCGAGCCGGATATAGACAAAGGAACTGCTAGAAATGATCAATAACATACGGTTTTAGGATAAATAGAAATCCTTATATATTATTACTATTATTGATTTCTGAAGCTTTACACGCGTGGTATTGTAAGTAGAAATTTCCATAACAACTTAGAATAGAACAGAATAGAATGACATTTATTACATCTACTTAGAGGATGCTTCTTTCCATAGTAAAAATGAAGTTCTGCTGTCTGTTCTTTTAAACTACGCAAATTTTAATGCTGTTTTTTTTTAATCGATAGAGTGATTCAAGAGGATGGTTTATAGATATAATACATCAGTGCGGAGCAGGGGTGAATAGCCAGTAATATTAAGATTTATATGAATACATGTAAGCTAACCTGTGGGAAGCCGGGGCGAGTAGCTAGTATTACAAAATTAATATTTATTGTTAACTGTTAGACGACCTCGGTGGTCCAGCGGTCTAGTACACCGCTTTACGACCGATGGTCGCGGGTTCGATTCCTCGCACGGCACAAACATTTGTATTCATGAGTATGATTGTTTGTATCGGTCTGGGTGTTTTCTATATATAATATGTATGTATTTACAAAAAAATAATATCTATGTATTTGTATCAGTTGTCTAGTACCCATAACACAAGCTTTAGCTAGCTTGACTTGGGTCTAGATGGCGCTGTGTGAATTGTCCTGAGATTATTATTATTATTATTATTAACTGTAGGGACTTGTCTGCTCTGTTAATTCGTTTTGTAACTCTAAACTATATATTTAATATACTGCATATGTTTAATCTACATGTGTCATATTTCTAACAATTAAAAACAAGCTTTTTCATAGTTAGAATGGTATCAACATCAATTTTTTGTGAAAAATAAAGTTATTGAATTGTATAAAAGGACAACAGGCAAGTTTCCTCATTCTTCTCGACTGTAATTCCATTTTTGAATGATGAATGTTATCTTAATCACCATCATTACATAGTATAAAACAAAGTCGCTGTCGCTGTCTGTCCCTATGTATGCATAAATCTTTAAAACTACGCAACGGATTTTGAAGCGATTTTATTAATAGATAGAGTGATTCAAGAGGATGGTTTATGTATATAATACACGTAAATCAGTACGAACGTAGCCGGGGCGAGTAGCTAGTACTATTGTAAGTGCGAAAGTATATGAGTATGGGTATATATGTTTGTTACTCTTTCACGCAAAAACTACTCAACCGATTTTGATGAAACTTAACAGTAATATAGCTTATACATCAGAATAATCAGACCGCGGGCACAGCTAGTAGATGAAATAAAAAAATGTTACTATTGAACTATCGAAGTTTATGTCAAATAAAGATTATTCTATTATGTATTACTAGCTGTTCCCGCGACTTCGTCCGCGTGGAATATAACTTTATTTTTCTAAAACAAAAGTAGCCTAAGTTACTCTATTACATCAGCAACCTGTTAAAAAAAACACCCGTCAAAATCGGTCTAGACAGACAGACAGACAAAAATTGTAAAAAATGTTATTTTGGTGTATGTACCATATTTATATTCATATGCATGTAGTAAAAAACGGTTATTTCAATATTACAAACAGACACTCCAATTTTATTTATATGTATAGATGATGATGATGATGATGTATTAAAACAACAATATTATAATAAGCATTGTTACAAATGCCAGTTGAATATTGAGCGTCTCGCATGGCGGCCGGCTGTCTGTCACGTCGTCTCATTACCATTGAAGCGACGACCAGTTGCGTTACCAACGCTCCAATTCATTCACATCCGGTTATTGATGCGTGTGATCACGATGGTCATTTTAGTCACACATATCAAGATTAGCTCGAGTTGGAAATAATACAACTGTCTGATCATCCGCACCCACCTAGAGGGTTGAAGGCTTTTTTTATGGATGAGTACAGCTTATACGCGTGGAATTTATCTATTTTTTTTTTAAGTTAAAAGTAGCCTAAGTTACTAATTATTACATCAGCCAAGTCCCGTCAAAATCGGTCCAGACATTTCAGAGAATCGCCAGAACAAACAAACTGACAGACAAAAATTGACAAAAATAATATTTTGGTATCAAACATGAATAAATGATTTTTGAATTTTATTATATATGCTCATTTTATCATGTTCCACTGGTACCAATTATAGCAAGTGTTGCACCATTCCATTGCCATTCATAAAATAAACCGTATTTATATTCATATGCATGTAGTAAAAAACGGTTATTTCAATATTACAAACAGACACTCCAATTTTATTTATATGTATAGATACGACACATTTATACACATTCAAAGTAATACACAATTATGTTATTAGAGTAAATTAAACATCTACCTCATTACAGAGACAAAATCAAAACAGGGCTTATTAACTTGACCGTTACAGCAACACTAATAACCAATTACAGGTTAATTAGAGAGGGCAACACTAATAACTATTTAGTGAGGGCAACCCTTCCAATGGCTTCTTACAAAGCACACATTTTAAACAAAAATCTCTGGTTTAGGGTCGCCGTACACGGTCCACCCTATAATCTCGGTTGTCACATGCATACGGCGCGACGTCCAGTCCAAAATGAGTACTGTCATATGCAATGTACCTCACATATATATATATATATATACATATAAATAAAATTGGAGTGTCTGTAATATTGAAATAATCATTTTTTACTACATGCATATGAATATAAATGCGGTACATACACCAAACGAATATTTTTTACAATTTTTGTTTGTCTGTCTGTTAGTTTCGGCTAATCTCTGAAATGGCTGGACCGATTTTGACGGGACTTTTATTGGCAGGTAGCTGATGTAATAAGAAGTAACTTAGTCTACTTTTATTTTAGAAAAATAAAATTCAATTCAACGCGGACAAAGTCGCTTAGGTAGTTTAGTACATCGCTTCCGATGGTCGCGGGTTCAATTCCTTGGTGACAAATGAGCGGCATTACAGGCGTCAGGTATAAAAACTTCGCATAAAGTCCATCTCGGTAAAAAAAAAAATAGCTCAAAAGATTTGACAGTGTCCTCGTGGAAGACTCTTACAGTAAGTAATTGGGTTGCAATTCCGGTCCCTAAGAGACCATAGACACGAACTCAAGTATCCCGTGTGTGAACAGCCTTATCCATATTAATTTTTTAAGAAAAAAAATAATTGCTCTATTATCATAATGACATACTTAGATCATTACATTACTAATAAGTCATTCCTGAACTAAAAATCAAGTAATCCTTTGATAACAAATTCTGACCAACAAAGGAACACTAAAATTACTGCAATAAAGTACAAATTTCAATAAAAAAATATCAGCCTCTAAAATTACTACAATAAGGTACAAATTTCAATAAAAAAATATCTGCCTTATAAATAATCAACTCTAACATTACTGCAATAAGGTAGAAATTTCAAATAAAAAATAGATCGGCCTTATAAAACGACCTTTATTACAAGGCATATAGGGTTGAAAACGACATTATGCGACTACTATATAATTACATTTAAAGGGGTGGTATTGTAATTTGTAACTTGAGGTTGTAATGAACGGTGTTCGTACTGTTTTGTGTACAAGTACCAATCAATTTGTACAATAAATGCGTACTGCCTATAATAGTTGTGCTGACGTGTACCTCGATACATTGACGTGTCCCATTGGACAATACGAAACGGTCAAGCGCGAGTCGCTGCTCTAATATTTTTACAAACTAACAAATAGAAATAATATTTATTCATCGACAGATAACTTATTTGCTTAAACATTTACAGTGTAGATCTTACAAGTGTTTAGGTACAAATAATAATAATCTCAGGACAATTCACACAGCGTATTAAGGCTCAGCTTAGCTTGAGACTAGATGTCGCTGTGTGAATAATCCTAGAATATTATTATTATTAAACTGCTTCTACTTATTATATAATAATAATAATAATAATAATCTCAGGACAATTCACACAGCGTCATGTAGACTAAAACAGGCTCAGCTTAGCTTGAGACTAGATGGCGCTGTGTGAATAATCCTAGAATATTATTATTATTAAACTGCTTCTACTTATTATAACCACGAGAACCACGTGGAGGTCGACCTAACATGGTACATTGTTAGCAATGGGAGTTACTAGTTCCTATTGCTAACAATCCCCTTCCCCCTTCTATGTCGTATTGTGTTCGTCGAAAAATAATATCTATGTACTTGTATCAGTTATCTAGTACCCGAAGCAGTTTAATAATAATAATATTCCAGGATTATTCACACAGCGACATCTAGTCTCAAGCTAAGCTGAGCCTGTTTTAGTCTACATGGCGCTGTGTGAATTGTCCTGAGATTATTATTATTATTATTATATAATAAGTAGAAGCAGTTTAATAATAATAATATTCGGGGATTATTCACACAGCGCCATCTAGTCTCAAGCTAAGCTGAGCCTGTTTTAGTCTACATGGCGCTGTGTGAATTGTCCTGAGATTATTATTATTATTATTATATAATAAGTAGAAGCAGTTTAATAATAATAATATTCCAGGATTATTCACACAGCGCCATCTAGTCTCAAGCTAAGCTGAGCCTGTTTTAGTCTACATGGCGCTGTGTGAATTGTCCTGAGATTATTATAATCATTATTATTATATAATAGTAGAAGCAGTTTAATAATAATAATATTCCAGGATTATTCACACAGCGCCATCTAGACCCAAGTTAAGCTAGCTAGCTTGTGTTATGGGTACTAGACAACTGATATAAATTTATTTAATCCAATTAGATGTTATTTTGAATCAACACTAAGCTTCCAAGCTGTACCTGAACACTATTCAACGTCTGATGATGCCTCGTTCAGAGGCGAAATCTACACCCCTGTCACAAATCACGGGCACTACTTGGGGTGCTCTCCCTGAAGCATCGGTGGCCGGCATCAGGGTCTAAGTATCATCACAACTAGTGGTTTTAAAAGTAGGTTAGTTACTCGTGTCACGTAAAAATTACAGGCCGTATTTTCATGAAACTAAACTATAATAATAATAATAAGTTTGAAGAAAACCAGCAAAAGCTGAGAAAAAAAAAATAAAAAAAACAGCAAAAGCCGAGAGAAAATAATAAAAAAAAGTAATAATAATAATCTCATGACAATTCACACAGCGCCATCTAGACCCAAGTTAAGCTAGCTAAAGCTTGTGTTACGGGTACTAGATAACTGATACAAGTACATAGATATTATTTTTCGACGAACACAATACGACATAGAGGGGGGAACGTGATTGTTAGTAATGTGAACTCGTGCATGACCCCATTACTAGCAATGTACCATGTCAGGTTGACCTCCACGCGGTTCCCCCTGGAAATCATCGTGTTAAATTCCTGGGGAATTTGTCACGATGGGCTAACTGACCTGACCTCATGCTCGTCTTATCATCCTCCACTGGTGCCCCGCCAGCGTAAACCGTTAGCGCAGGCGGGTGCACCATTCCATTATCATCCATAAAAATAAAAAAAATACGACATAGAGGGGGGGAAGGTGATTGTTAGTAATGTGGATTGATAACCCCATTGCTAGCAATGTACCATGTCAGGTCGACCTCCACGCGGTTCCCCCTGGAAACCATCGTGTTAAATTCCTGGTGAATTTGTCACGATGTGCTAACTGACCTGACCTCATGCTCGTCTTATCATCCTCCACTGGTGCCCCGCCAGTGTAAACCGTTAGCGCAGGCGGGTGCACCATTATCATCCTCAAAAAAAAAAATACGACATAGAAAACACACAGACCGATACAAACAATCATACTCATGAATACAAATGTTTGTGCCGTGCGAGAATCGAACCCGCGACCATCGGTAGTAAGGCGGTGTGCTGGACCGCTAGACCACCGAGGTGGATCGGTCGGTCAGGTATCAACTAATATTTACACATCACAATAAGGCTATAAACACTCGATTGAGACCGCGTGCACAGGTAGTATTATTTCATTTTATTTGAAATCTGCCATGATTTACAGCGCCCAGTTCGCAACTCAATCAACAACAGATGGCGTTATAAATTAATAATATTCCACATATAGTGGCCGTGACTCATCTCCGCGCCGCACAGTGCAGCATCACAAAATAATACAATTAATAACTTTGTTATTGTGGGCGGTGATAAAATATTGATAACGTACCCACGCCATATTTACGATACCTTCACAAGTTGACTTTATACAAAGTCTAGCCTAGTACCTACTTATATATCACTATCTTTGCCCGCGTTAATTTATCCCCTTAGGGGTGGAATTTATCAAAATCCTTTCTTACTACCTACGTCATAGTAGCTTTATGCATGCAAAGCCTCAGGCCGATCGGTTTAAAATTGACAAAGTTTCACAAAAACTTTTATCCCGTTGCGGGTAGAATTAGTTAAAATCCTTTCTTAGCGGATGCTTACGTCATAACATCTACCTGCATGCGAAATTTCAGCCCGATCCGTCCAGTGGTTTGGGCTGTGCGTTGATACATCACTATGTCAGTCACCTTTGAGTTATATATATAGATAGATACTGCATAAAGTATAAAAATCTTTAGTACCGACCAAGTTTGTACTTGAACCTTTCTTGCCAGACGAAAAGAAAAAAATCAAAACGGATGTGAAATCGGGCGGAAGTCGCATCGAGCGCCGTACACCGAGACTCGAATCTGATACTTTAAAAGCCGCTCCCGTGAACTACATCCCAAGTGGGATGAGCTGATCTAGTTATTATTGAATCGTTATTGAAACGAGGTTTTTTTTTATGAGGACAAGCCAAACTTAGCGGCCGTTGGAAGTAGAAATATATACCTATCTTAGCGCCCCGGCTTCGCACAGATATATATGTCATATACTAGCTGACCCGCCCAACTTCGTCTGCGTTTCATTTCTCCACCTTTTGCAATATTTTTCATTGCAGCTCCGCTCCTATTGTTCGTAGCGTAATGAATAGAATAGAATAGAAAATAATTTATTCAAATAAACTTAGTTTAAGCACTTTTGAATAGTCAACATTTTTTTTAAATCTACCGCTTAGTCGGAAAGCTGTCTCATCACAAGAAGAATAAACAAGAAACTTGTGTGTTGCTCTTTTAAACAATCCTTGTAAGTTCACATTTTACAAGTCGAAACGTGTGAATACAAACTACCAACCAGCACTAATTTATTTAGGCTCAAATATAAAAACACAATAAGATTAAATCAGTCGTAGTGATAATGTTATATAACTTATAGCTTTTCTCGAAAAATGGACTATCCAACACAAAAAGAATTTTTCAATTCGAACCAGTAGTTCCTGAGATTAGCGCGTTCAAACAAACAAACAAACTCTTCACCTTTATATAGTACTAGCTACCCGGCTTCGCCCGGATGTACATTATACAAATAAACCTTCCTCTTGAATCACTCTAGGTATCTATTAAAATAACCGCTTCAAAATCCGTTGCGTAGTTTTAAAGATTTAAGCATACATAGTGACGGATAGATAGCGACAGCGACTTTGTTTTATACTATGTAATAATGATTAGTATATATATAAACCTTCCTCTTGAATAGCTCTATCTATAACTATAAACTGCATTAAAATCCTTTGCATAGTTTAATAGATCTAAGCGAACAGAAAGCGGAAGTAACTTTACTTCATACTTTGTTATTTTAATTTGACTTTGATTATATTAGAATCAGAAACGGGCTATAAATTTCATGGGAGTGAACCCGCGGGCATAGCTTGTAAGAAATTAAGAAATCTGCTTTGAACGAGATGTGCTTTTAAGTATACTAAAATTGGTGGCATGTCCGCGTGTATGTTGCCGTTATGTGGGCGTGACTAATCACCATAAAAATTACAGGAAAGGTGCACGTTCGTCGTGTCTCGATTACCACTTACATATAATACACATATATAACATATATATAGTTGTATCAGTAAACATTGTATAATATATACAAACATTTATTTATTTTATACTAGCTGTACCCGCGACTTCGTCCGCGTGGAATTTAACTTTATTGTTCTAAAATAAAAGTAGCCTAAGTTACTCCTTATTACTTCAGCTACAGACTAATAAAAGTCCCGTCAAAATCGGTCTAGCCATTTCAGAGATTAGCCGGAACAAACAGACAGATAGACAAAAATTGTAAGAAGTGTTATTTTGGTGTATGTACCGTATTTATATTCATATGTATGTAGTAAAAAACGATTATTTCAATATTACAAACAGACACTTCAATTTTATTTATATGTATAGATATATACTAGCTGTCTCGACAAACGTCGTTCTGACATATAAATTAAAATCGCTATTAAAAAATTGAGGTTGGTGATAGAAGGGTGAAAATTTTGGGTTGTAAGTATTATAAAATGCCACATTATTAAAAAACAAAATTGTCTAATAAATAAAAAAAAACAGAGGTGGACAACCCTTATCACTTAGGGTTATGAAAAATAGATAGTAGCCGATTCTCAGACCAACTGAATATGTATATAAAATTTCATAAAAATCGATCAAGTTTATTTCGGAGAAGAACGATAACTAACACTGTGTCACAAGAATTTTATATATCTAAATATATATAATACTAAATATATATAATAATAATAAAATATATATATATACTCAAAGGTAACTGACATAGTGATCTATCAACGCACAGCCCAAACCACTGTACGGATCGAGCTGAAATTTGTCATACAGGTAGATGTTATGACGTAGGCATCCGCTAAGAAAGGATTTTGATTAATTCTACCTCCAAGGGGATTAAATAGGGGATGAAACTTTTTATGAAACTTTGTCAATTTTAAACCGATCGGGCTGAGACTTTGCATGCATAAATCTACCATAACGTAGGCACCGTTAAGAAAGGATTTTGATAAATTCCTCCCCTAAGGGGATACATTAAGGCGAACGAAGCCGCGGGCAAAAGCTAGTTTTTATAATATACTGTTACTTTTACATATTTTTTTTTTTATAATCTCAGGACAATTCACACAGCGCCATCTAGACCCAAGTCAAGCTAGCTAAAGCTTGTGTTATGGGTACTAGATAACTGATACATATGCATAGATTTTTTTTTTTTGTAAATACATATTATACATAGAAAACACCCAGACCGATACAAACAATCATACTCATGAATACAAATGTTTGTGCCGTGCGAGGAATCGAACCCGCGACCATCGGTCGTAAAGCGGTGTGCTAGACCGCTAGACCACCGAGGTCGTCAATTTCGTCGTCATTGCGCCTTTAATGACCACCATCGTTACCTGCACCGACCCCAGCGCCACACACACACAGTATCAAACACTAATAGTTACAAATCATAGCTGCACAAGATTTGATTGAGAGATGTTTTTTTTTTATAACACAGGGGGCAAACGAGTATGCGGCTCAACTGATGGTAAGTGATTACCGCCGCCCATGAGCACCCGCAACACCAGGGGAATTGCAAGTACGTTGTCGGCCTTTTAAAAAGGAATAAGCTCTTTTCTTGAAGGTTTCAATATCGTATCGGTTCGGAAATACCATTGCTGGAAGGTGATTCCACAATGTGGTTGTACGAGGCAAAAAGTTTCTAGAAAACCGTACTGTGGAGCACCGCCATTCATCCAGATGATCAGGATGGTATTTCAGTTTCTGGCGGGTGGTACGGTGATGAAACTCAGCAGCTGGTATTAATCCGAACAGTTCCTCAGAACACTCCCCGTGATACTTGTTGTGTACTTATAGAGCAGGTCATCGTATCGGCTGCACTATTGATATGTATGTATGTATGTATGTATGGACAGATAATGTAGACGGAACGTCGCTATCGTACGCCCATTGAATATTTATACTCTGTTTAGTGTTGAATTATATTATTTATAAGAAGAGTTGAGCTGGACAGGGTTGTCAACTGTAGGACTCTCCTACTAAAACATTTTGATACTTTCATTCTTCTTTTTTTTTTCAATACGAGGATACTTTCATTCTTCTACTTTGAACAATACTTTAATACTATACATATATGTACTATTAAGTATATCTTAATCCTAATCATTACATAGTATAAAACAAAATCGCTGTCGCTGTCTGTACATATGTATGCTTAAATCTTTAAAACTACGCAACGGATTTGAATGTGATATATATATAGGGATGTATATATATATATATATATATATATATATATATATCTCTATTCTCAGTCCTTTTATTAAAATTATTTCTATTTCTGTTTATTGAATTAATATTAATATCTTTCTATTGATGCAATAAATTATATAAATAAATAAAAAGTTTGTACTACATTTTGACTCGTTAAATTCAGTCAAAATACACGAAGATGTTGTCAAACTGAGCTTGTAGACCCCTTTTATCAAATTTCTCTAGGCAGAGAGTGAAATACGAGCTGTGAAAGTTAGTGCTGACTTCCGCAAGGATCCCTTTAAATCTTAACACACCCTTAGAACTGCTCTAAGTTTCCCTGCCATACGATGGACTCGGCACCCACACATGTAGTTCATGGAATGCTACGAACTCGTCTTCGTACGATACAGTTTTTAAAAGCTGCCAGCCCTGACGTAGGGGCCGGCGGCGGGATGCGACTTGCGGCTCTGTATCGACTTTATATCTAGACTGAATCATCTATGATTGGAGGACAAATGACCGGGTTATGAATGAGCGAGGATCTTCATAATGCTACTGCAGGACATCCTCTACTTAATACACTGACATCAAGAATGTATTCAATAATAACTTACACAGCGCCATCTAGACCCAAGCTGAGCGGAGCTTGTGTTATGGATACTAGACAACTGATATAAATACATAGATAGATATATATAGTTTGTGCTAATAGTATACGCTGGCGGGAAACCAGAGAAAGATGATGCTGAGTGGACGAGTCCAGATGGCACTCCATACCAGTTGAAGAACTTATGGAAAGACTAAAGCCTATTACTTGACTGACGAGCGTGCATGGCAATAGTCGTTCATGCACCGGATTTTCATTTAATGTTAGACATAGACACCTATATAAATATACATTGAAAATAAACTTGCTTTTAAAAAAAAAGTAATTCAATTGAGTTTCTTGCCAGTTCTTCTCAATTGGATGTATATACTGAACTGGACGGTAGGTAAAAAAATATAACATAAAAACTGTCGTACATAAGCGGCTAAAATGTCCTACATGAATAAATGATTTTTGAATTTGAATTTCTTACACTGACATCCCCTAGAGCCCCGCCGGGGTATACCATAAGAGAAATAGAAACTCCCGTATTGAGTTATGACCTGACTGAAATCTTTCTTACACTATCTTCCCCTGAAGCCTAGCCAGCGTGTACCGTTACTACAATAAAAGAAATAGAATCTCCCGTACTGAGTCATGACCTGACTGAAATCTTTCTTACACTATCTTCCCCTGAAGCCTGGCCAGCGTATACCGTTATTACCAAAGAAATAGAAACTCACGTATTGAGTCATGACCTGACTGAAATCTTTCTTACACTATCTTCCCCTGAAGCCTGCCCAGCGTATACCGTTATTACAATAAAAGAAGTAGAATCTCCCGTATTGAGTCATGACCTGACTGAAATCTTTCTTACACTATCTTCCCCTGAAGCCTGGCCAGCGTGTACCGTTACTACAATAAAAGAAAGAGAATCTCCCGTACTGAGTCATGACCTGACTGAAATCTTTCTTACACTATCTTCCCCCGAAGCCTGGCCAGCGTATACCGTTATTACCAAAGAAATAGAAACTCCCGTATTGAGTCGTGACCTGACTGAAATCTTTCTTACACTATCTTCCCCCGAAGCCTGGCCAGCGTATACCGTTATTACCAAAGAAATAGAAACTCCCGTATTGAGTCATGACCTGACTGAAATCTTTCTTACACTATCTTCCCCTGAAGCCTGGCCAGCGTATACCGTTATTACAATAAAAGAAATAGAATCTCCCGTATTGAGTTATGACCTGACTGAAATCTTTCTTACACTATCTTCCCCTGAAGCCTGGCCAGCGTATACCGTTATTATATTAAAAGAAATAGAAACTCCCGTATTGAGTCACGACCTGACTGAAATCTTTCTTACACTATCTTCCCCTGAAGCCTGGCCAGCGTATACCGTTATTACCAAAGAAATAGAAACTCCCGTACTGAATCATGACCTGACTGAAATCTTTCTTACACTATCTTTCCCTGAAGCCTGGCCAGCGTATACCGTTATTACCAAAGAAATAGAATCTCCCGTATTGAGTCATGACCTGACTGATATCTTTCTTACACTATCTTCCCCTGAAGCCAGGCCAGCGTATACCGTTATTACCAAAGAAATAGAAACTCCCGTATTGAGTTATGACCTGACTGAAATATTTCTTACACTATCTTCCCCTGAAGCCTGGCCAGCGTATAACGTTATTACAATAAAAGAAGTAGAAACTCCCGTATTGAGTCATGACCTGACTGAAATATTTCTTACACTATCTTCCCCTGAAGCCTGGCCAGCATGTACCGTTATTACCAAAGAAATAGAAACTCCCGTATTGAGTCATGACCTGACTGAAATATTTCTTACACTATCTTCCCCTGAAGCCTAGCCAGCGTATACCGTTACTACGATAAAAGAAAGAGAATCTCCCGTATTGAGTCATGACCTGACTGAAATCTTTCTTATCCTATCTTCCGTGAGTCACTTATACGGGGTTCCACTGAAAATCAGCATCGTGGCTTTTGTCATGGCATAATGCTGAGATGGGCCCCTTACACACACATCAGTACACAGTGACGCGGTGACGATGCTCCGCAGTGGTGGGTACGCATTTCTTTTTTTTTTTTTCATTTTATCATTGTTTTGGTATATGTGTTTATATATATTATTTTCTTTTGTTTGATTTTCTTGTTCGCTTTTTTTTTTATTTCATTTTTTTTCTCTTAGTGATTTGTATTGTATTTATTATTTCTATTTATATGTTATAATAATTTGTATGCTTCTGTGAGCATCGTCATTGTTGTGTTGTGATGTGTGATTGTAATAAATATTATTCTATTCTATTCTATTCTTATTCTATCTTCCCCTGAAGCCTAGCCAGCGTATACCGTTATTACCAAAGAAATAGAAACTCCCGTATTTCGTCCAGTAAATCGGTAAATAACCTCACATATCGTGCTAACAACTTTATAATAGTGAGCAATAATTATGCTAAATCGATTTTTATTCGCAACATCTCATGCAATATTCACTTGGTGGTGGAACTGACGTGGCCGCGCCGGGGGTGTGGCCCGGGGCTGCACACTTTGTCATTAGCTACGGTAAATTGCATGTCTTCACAAGAATGTCCTTCAGTTTGCTTAGTAATTTAAATGAACCTACACAGAACTAGAGCGGCTTAGTGTATCATCAATCTAACAATGGAGAAAGAATATAATAATAATACTTCATGTTATTTGACGACCTCGATGGTATAGTGGACTAGCACACCGCTTTACGTCCGATGGTCGCGGGTTCGATTCCTCGCACGGCACAAACATTTGTATTCATGAGTATGATTGTTTGTATCTGTCTGGGTGTTTTCTATTTATAATATGTATGTATTTACAAAAAAAATCTATGTTATTGTATCAGTTGTCTAGTGCCCATAACACAAGCTTTAGCTAGCTTAACTTGGGTATATATGGCGCTGTGTGAATTGACCTGAGATTATTATTCTCTTTTTCTCAGCTGGTGACTAGTACCGAGGACATGCCAAGTCTCTCGTTACTTTATTTTGCTGGATGGTTCACTTTGTGGCATTTATTTATTTATTATTATTATTATTAATCCACACAGCGCCATCTAGTCCAAAGCTAAGCATAGCTTGTGTTATGGGTACTAGACAACTGATGAATACTTTTGTAAGTACATATAATATACGTGGCCTCGGTGATCTAGAAGTTTAGCACTTACTTCCGATGGTCACAAATTCGATTCCTCGCACAATAAAATTTGAATTTATGAGTATGATTGTTTTTGTCTGTCTTGGTGTCATCTATGTATATTATATACTAGCTGTACCCGCGACTTGGTCCGCGTGGAATCTAACAAAAAAGTTAATTAGATAATTTTTCTAAAACAAAAGCAGCCTAAGTCACTCCTTATTACATCAGCTACCTGCCAAAAAAAATCCCGTCACAATCGGTCCAGCCATTTCAGCGATTAGCCGGATCAAACAGACAAACAGACAGACAAAAATTGTAAAAAATGTTATTTTAGTATATGTACCATATTTATATTCATATGCATGTAGTAAAAAAGTTTATTTCAATATTACAAACAGGCACTCCAATTTTCTATTTATCAGATGTCTACTGCCTATACTACAAGCTCTGCTTAGCTTAGGACTAGATGGCGCTGTGTGAATCCTTTTTTTTTTATACTACTATGGTGGTAAACAAGCATACGGCCCATCTGATGGTAAACTGTTACCGTAGCCTATGGCCACCTGAAACACCAGGGGTGTCACATGCGCGTTGCCGACCCTTAAGAAACCTTAATATACCCTTCTTGAAAAACCCCATGCTGTAGTCTCGTGAGAAAACCCCCTGAGATATTATTACTATTAATTTGATACATAGCTACTAATAGTCATACAGATGCGAGATATTCCACGTGGCCTCTTATGTCCACAGATTAAAACTAATCCGTGAACTTGCGAGAGCTCCAACAGCCAAATATAGTGAGTCTGTGGTACGGAAAGCAACACGTGTGCCATTTTTAATATTAATACATGATAATTTGTGCAAACTACTCGTAGAGCGAGTTTCTGATGATACAGGCATACATACAGCCACACGCCAACGAATTATGAATAAAAAAAATTTACATCTATAAAAATCTTATATATAAAATTCTCGTGTCACAGTTTTCGTTCCCATACTCCTCCGAAACGGCTTGACCGATTCTCATGAAATGTTGTGAGCGCATTGAGTAGGTCTCAAAATCGGCCAACATTTATTTTTCATCCCCCTAAATGTTAGGGGTAGTCCACCCCTAATTTTTACAATACAAAAGCCACTACGCTATCATATATCAAGAAAGCAGTACGAAAAAAAAATATATCGGGAAATATCGGGAACTCAACAAATAAATATAAAACGTGGTAAGATCCCGTGATTTTTACCAATTATACGTATAAACGACAGGTTTCGCGGAACACATACAAATACATACCTAATTCTATATAATGATGTCACAGATTCGTTTAAAACCGTACCGTAGCAACGTAATGTTTAGTGGCAAAGTTAATACGAGAGGATTATTCGGTAATGACCGTAGATTGTATGGTAGTCAATTGATTTGATAAAATGCTATCATTAAAAGTATTAAAGTGATTAAGTTAACAGTATTAATTTATGAATATGTGCCATCAAACTGTTATTTGAAATCCATTTGTTTTGAATATGGATTACTAATAAAATTGAGGTGGGGGCTGTAAGTGACAAAGACGACCGTGAAGGTAATAAGAAAGATATTGTTGCTTTGGATATATACAATTTTATAATCTATGATTTATATTAGATTAATAATTTATAATAAGTTAAATCAGTCCATGATAAAAAACATATGATGTATGATAGAAGCCAATTCAGTCCTACAGCTGACGCTAGTTCAGTACCCAGGATTATATAAAATAAACTAGTATAAAAGTTTGTGATTATAGTCAGCAATCTTAATAAAGATTAAAGTAATATTATAAATGCGAAAATTTATGAGGATCGATGGATGCACGAATGGATTATTGTTTGTTACTCATTCACGCAAATACTACATAACCGATTTTGATGAAAGCTAACAGTAATAGAGATCATACATCAGACTAACACATAGGCTATAATTTAAAAAGATATTATGAACATTCTTCGAGATATAATGATAAATGTATAGTAAGTGTGATTTAGACAAAGATGCGCGGGGCACAGCAATCGTAGAGAAACTTATTTTAAATATACATTGACATATACACAGACAAGCTGTCTGTGGTGGATAGAAAACTTCCTCATAACAATATTCATTACTACATATAAGATATGCGAGATAAAGATTGGAGTCACTCAAGGAGCAACCCTAGGACCACTCTAGTAGTGTTGACAATAAGATAACAGTGTTATAATATAGCCTCATCGATTAACTATGCCGATACAATCGCGGGGATAATGTTATGATATCGAATGACGTCACGATTAAAAAACAATAACAGATCAGACATAATGATAGTGTTATGCAATACCAGTGTTGCTTTATAAGTCTATGATCAAGGTGTGTTGGACATATTAGATATGTTAACACAATAACATTGGCTAAAGGTTTTTGTAAAATTTTTACTGACTTTATAATATAATAATACTAACTAGCTTTTGGCCGCGGCTTCGCTCGCGTTAATTTATCCCCTTTAGGGTCGAATTAATCAAAATCCTTTCTTAGCGGATGTCTACGTCATAACATCTACCTGCATGCCAAATTTCAGCCCGATCCGTCCAGTGGTTTGGGCTGTGCGTTGATAGATCACTATGTCAGTCAGTCAGTCACCTTTGAATTATATATATTTAAATAATAATATAGCTCTTTATAGTGCACAGATAGATTTTTATGAAAAAAATAGAACTTTACATAAACGTGCTAAACAAAAGGCCTTATCGTTTACAGCAATCTCTAACATTGTATTCCTTTTTATGTGTATTACATTATCTTTGCCTAATTTGATCCGATGAATCACTAGAATACACTACTAATTTTAAAATACAATTTTTCATAATATCCGTATTTTTTTTGAGGAAAATCCAACTGAATCAACAAACTGCATACATTTTCATGAATCAGAAATATTACTTACTGCAGATGGTATAGATAAATCTGAAGCTTTACTAGGAAATGATTTGGCGGCTATTATTCTGTTTACTTTAATGGGAACCGTTTGGAATTACTAACACTTGATTTATGCTGAAAACAATCAAACATTACCAGATCATAATGATTATCTTTCTACCACTGAACAGGATGGCTTCTCATGAAATTAAGATCTACTCTATTATTATCAGTCAAGAGACTTAGTATATGGTTTCATTTCAAGATTTCTTCATCTATAATATTCTGACTCTTCAAAAATTCATGGTAGATTGTACATTTGTTTAATAGAGCTAAGAACAGATAAGCTTCTTGCTTGTTCTTGACGGAAATCGCATTCTGAATAAGTTGTAGATAAAAAATTGAAATTTTATAATGATGATAACAAAGACGGATTCAAATTCAAATCCTTTGAAATAAATGGTCATTAAATGCCTCAGTGCGAATAAAAAATCTGGTGTGATCCTACCAATCCCTCGCCTATATCCAGTGTTGGTTTTTGTCTCAGTCTAGTCCTACCTAAATGTCTTTCATATCTGGTGTGATCCTACCAATCCCTCGCCTATATCCAGTGTTGGTTTTTGTCTCAGTCTAGTCCTACCTAAATGTTTTTCGTATCTGGTGTGATCCTACCAATCCCTCGCCTATATCCAGTGTTGGTTTTTGTCTCAGTCGAGTCCTACCTAAATGGTCATTATAATTTAGTTTGATTCCATTATATCGAATGTATCTTTATTCCTGCAGTTCAATGATATCCACCAATATCCACCTCGAACCTCGAGACAGTATCGACCGTATGACAATGACACTTAATTTACTCTTATCATTGTTTCACTACACACTTTGATTAGGTAAATTGTCCATTATGTTGATATGCAATGTTTCCTGATAAAGTATATCTGGCCGTGACATATATACATACGTGAGAATCGTTACGTGTTTATGTTCATATAAACATCGATTAAATAGTATTCTTTAAAAACTTTGTGATGTCCACTGTCCCAGAAATGGGAGAAAGTGATCAAGGGACATGGAACAGTGAATAAAAAATTTGGAGGGAGTCAAAACAGATTCGCTTACGTGTACCCGCGTTTCGATAGTATAACCGCGAGGTTGGAATGGCCATGGGTTGGTTGGATGGTTGAGCATTTTCGCACAGGAATAGAAATAATTTGTAGGGGTCAGGAGAATGCATGTTTTTCAGCAGATTCGGGCTGTATAACCACGAGTGTTGATATGACCACATGTGTTGATGGAGGATTTACCATTTTTGCGAATAAACTGTATTAACTTTCTTGCTGCTTTCTGCCAATTAGGCAAGAAAGTGACATAACATTCATATTAAATCCAGTTTGTTTAGAATGTTTTAGATTTTAAGATCAAGGTAGTTTTTTTAATGAATGATAATGTAATGGTGCACCCGCCTCTAACGGTTTACGCTGGCGGGGCACTAGTGGAGGTTGATAAAATGAGCATGAGGTTGCGTCAGTTAGTCCATCGTGGCAAATTCACGAGGAACTTATCACTATGGTACCGCGTGGTCGTCAACCTGATATGGCACATTACTAGCAATGTAATAATTAATCTACATTACTAACAATCACCTTTCCTTAAAATAACGCAGTTATGACAATATAACTATGCAAGTATCTGTAATAGATCTACACGAGTTTTGAATAAAGTTTGACACAGCTCAAAAATCGCGGGACAAAGAAAAGTAGATCAAACATAAAAAATACTAAATATTTGTTAAAATAAACATTTTATTTATACTTACCTAATCTGTTAGACACTACAGATAACTAGATATTGCCATAATCTTTTCTGTGTACATCTAAGTAGAACCGCACAACCGAGGAGTGAGTACTGGTCTACTGAGATACAGGCCTCGTGCTAGTTCAATTCACAGGCTCATACTCATAATCACAACATATTGTTTATAAAAATGAATTTATACCTGTACATGATTGTGGTTTAAAAAAAATTATTATTATTACTATTATATCTATGAATTAGGAAATAGTACTTCAATAATCTGTAAGAGATACAATCGGATACTAAATTAATTATTAAGAAAATCCTAAATCATTGTTACATAGTATAAAATAAAGTCGCTGTCGCTGTCTGTCCGTCCCTATGTATGCTTAAATCATTAAAACTACTTTTTTTTTTTTTAATAGATAGAGTGATTCAAGAGGAGGATTTATATGTATAATACATGTACACCCGGGCGAGGTCGGGGTAAGTATCTAGTATTTTATAAACCATTAAGTTGCATAGTTATTTTGATAAATATGAATTCTTGACCATTGTTTCCACCATACATACAAATTAAGTAACCATTTATTTCATACATTATAATATATATGTAATTATAGTTACATCTTTACACAGTAAAACAAAATAAAGTCGCTGCCGCTATCTATTTACTTCTGTCCTTTAAATTACGCAACAGATTTTAATGCAGTTTTCAGCAATAAATAGAGTGATTCAAGAGGAAGCTTTGTTTGTATCTACATTAATATTATGTTGTATAATTTTATAGAGTCTATATAAATATTCTTTAATATAAAAATGTATTAATCATTTGTTTAAAATTTACTATTTCTAAATTTTTCCTAGTTTTGCTTACGTAGCGTTCCATGTACCGCACTGCATAACTGTACTATACTTATGTTTTCCTTTAACTATCTATCTATCTATAATCTGATTAAAGAGAGATAACATAGATTATCGACACTTAGGTAAATTTAAATAATAATTAATATGATAAATTATGTCATATGTTTTATTTTAAGAAACTTCAAAAATAAAGCTGAAGCAGCCAAATATTGGTTCTACATCTAATATGGTTCCTGTCATTGGAACAACAGCTAGATCTACGCTAGGAAAAATTAATATTTTAGTCTTAACTAAAGACTAAAATTAAGAAAACATCATTTCAACAACAGACCTGATGTTTAACAATGAAAGATTTCGAACAAACGTTTGAGGCATCCCAAATTAGTTGTAAATATAACACTGGCCACATACAATGGGACTTTCTCGACTGACAATGACATATATATCTCATTTATCCCAAATATTGCTTCCACCAAATCTCACCACACACAAACTAATAAAGACAACATTGGGCGCGAGGAAGCGAAACTTGCAAACTTTTTCATATAAAACTCTGGCAGGCACAAACCATAGATTACAATCCGATTGGTGCACATGTATTTCGAACACGTTTTGTATTTCGAATCGAACGAGATAAGGAACAATCGAACGGTACGTAAACACAGTTCAGACAATGATTTCTGAACGTCAACACACTGTTACATCACTAAAGTTTTCACGATCGCTGTTCGAGTGGACGCGGCACACGCGTCACCACGGCGCTTGAACAACTGAACGCTCATGGCTAACTGCCGCTCACTGGCCGCTCTGTGTTGCCAGTGTACGCATCGTATCTCCCATTGCGGGAATCATTATTTGAATAAGTTTAATTTCAGTTTCTAGATGTCCGGTATTGCTAGTAGAGCTGTTGTTGATTTTACTTTGGTATGATTTTTTTTAAATTGATTTATTTAAATATGACATTCAAACAAAAGGGTGTTAGATAAACATATTTTTATTTGGTATACTAAAGTTACATTTCCCGTTTGTTCTTCATTATTGTAAGTTGCATATACACTAAAATTTAGCATGTTTTATGAGTCATGAGTCATTTAAATACGAAATAGATTGTAATAACGCAACGCAAAAAAATTATTAATAAATAAAATTAAACATAACAAAATAAAACTCGTTATTCCAACAGTATTCTACAACTCACTAGCAACTTTCTAAAGATAATCCCGTAAAGATTAGAGATAAAACAATAATTAATACACATTCACACTAAAAATTCTTAATATATTGGATGTCGATGTAAATATTTTCAAATCAATCAATTTCAGCTTTAATAATAGATAACATTACAGATATAAGAAAAATAAATTGATTAACAATACCATAGTCTATATCTAGTCGATACAATTGGAATCATCTGTAATACTTTAATAAAAAAATATTGAATCACAGAATCACCATAAAGTCACAAAATGCTTCATTCTTCTTCGAACAATTAATATCATACGCATCAGCCTTTGGCCTCATCGCTTATACAAATATGAAGAAGTTTATTTATTTATTTATTTATTTATTTGAGCGACCAACAAGACATACACTATGAGGTTACAATTATTATAACTTGCGAAGAGTTCAGGTATATAGTGTTGTACTTGCTACGGCAGTACATATACTAAAATTGGAACGATACAGAGAAGATTGGCCCCATGGCCCCATGGCCCCTGCGCAAGGATGACACGCAAAATCGTGAAGCGTTCCACATTTTTTTTTTTGTCCCACACACCACCTCGCCATCCCTCCGGCGGGGTGACGGTCTTTTGAAGATTTTTCCACACGATAAAAAAAAAAAAAAAAGGTATATAGTGTTGACTTAATTACTGGTTGCCACGGCATGCGATATTGGTTACAGAAGTTTATATTTATATATGTATACCATTATTATTATTTTTTTTTTTTAAGTTTAAAAGTAAAATAGGCTGTACGGTCTAAGGATCTTTGCCTGTTCCACCACTAAAAAGGAGATGGACGAATATTGAAAAAAAAATCATACGCACCATTCGGTATGAATATGTTCATACCAAATTGCGGACTCCTTGGAATTATCTGATTTTTCATTACGACTGACTGTTCTTCTATCATGTCGCGACTCTTCTCTTTCTCGATTATTGTCATCAACAGCAGAACGGGAATATTCTGTCGTGTCATATTTACCCTAAAACGCAGTAAAGAAAGCTCACTTGCGTGTTGCAACACCGACTGCCAGGCGACGTTGCCAATTCTCCAACTTGTACAGCGTTCAACGCTACATTAATGAGGTTAAAGTTTTTAAAAGTTTTTTTTTTTAATATCTTCAGCCTAAGAACGCTTAGGCGGTTCAGCCATAGCAATTAAAACATAACTCTAATGTTAATGATTAATGAATTAAAGAACTGCGCGTTTTCTAGCCGGATAATAAATAATGTGGCGCAAAGTTTGGAGCGAGCAAAAGTGCTCTTAGACTTAGTAGGCAACTCGTAAAATTGATATTAATGGCGTTTGAAAATGTAAATATTTACTCTGGTGTTTCAGATGTGTTAGTTGTTCTCTAGTTTTAAGAGAAATGTTTATTTTCATAAAAAGGTGTTGTTTTTACGGAAAAATTGGGAATAACGAAAGTAAATTAAGACTAACTAGCTAGCGGGGTATATAAACAAAAAAAAACCGTATAAATAAAATTTTGAGATCGTTGACACAAGATAACATGATTGTTTAAACTATAATACTAATCTTTTTTTTTTGTTCGGTTTTTCCCGTTTCAGGAAAAGGCAAAAGGACTCAGCCTATACAGTCATTATCTTCAGTAGTGTTTTCATATTATATTTTTTTTCAATTATCTTCACAAGTTACAAGGTTCGCAAGTTTCTGGGTTCTTCAAAAGATTCTGGATATCATTGTTATGATGATGAACGAATCTTCGATTTTGTTACGATTTTGGAAGAACTTACGTCAAATTTGCCTCAACTTAAGTAGTTATCAATTTGATTTGAGACACTCGTGTAAAGTACTTCTAATAATTACAAATGACAAACAGCTTGAGCCAAGTATACACAAATATTTATATCAGTATCGTGTTAACCAATTATAAAGTGGCCTTATAAAATCTTTGTTAACAATTTCACTCGAGTCGTGATTACCAAACTTGCTGCGCCACTTGACTCGCCCACGTTATCAATAAACATTCTGTTATTACTTGTAACTAAAACTAAACGTGTTTTTTGTACGTTATCGGACACTATTCTATTGTCCCATTCATAAACCACTGTTTTAAACACATAAACTTGTACAAATCTTAAAGTTACAATTACTCTTTGAGGGGTTGCAGTTCAATGACCGTGATGTCTTTCATCACTAGTTGAATACAAAGCTCCTCTTTTGCCTCATCTGAAGACAATTCTATGGTTCAGTTTAGATTTTAAACCATTGGTTACCAAATGATTGGGTCCTTGTTAAATTATTGAATGAAACCCGAAAAGAACAACATCATTCCATAGATTTTAAATTCTTCAGTTTAGATTTTAAACTGAAGAATTTAAAATCTATGGAATTTGATCCTTGTTAAATTACTTGTTAATTAATCTATATTAAAGAAAGGATTCGATTCTAGGAAAGAAAATTCCTACCAAACTATAGAATAGTTTGGTAGAAATTTTCTTGACCCTGAAATTTTGCAAGTATTAGATGTCTGCTTGGAGTCTGTTTTTACATTATTGCAGTTTGCCATTCTAAGTTAACGAATCACATAATTTTGGAGGACTAAGATGTCATAGCTTGTAATTTCACTGCCATATGTCAACCTTCAACCAAAACTAATCTTACAAAACATGCTGCTTGGCAGCTGAAATAGGCGACACTGAGGTGCTCACACAAATAGTTACAGTAAGTACCTAAAATAAACAGACATTCAGCCTTGGACATTTACAGAAAACTTTATAGACCTAATATGTCCAAAATTATTTTATGTATTTATTAAAGGAAAACCAAGGCTATAACTATCAATAAATTTTATTTTATCTCCAGGAATTACATAATTCCAATTTTATTATATAATGCTAACAAATATAATTTGTGGGAAATCAGGAGCCCAAACTAAGCTATAGCCTGTATCTTAGACACCAGGTCTCCCCTTCATATACACATATTGAGTCATTTTAAAAATATGCTAAGCCATTGGCAAGCTTTCACAAGTAATGTTGCAGGTGAATGATACTATGTTATTGGTCGAGACGATGTATATTACAGATGATAATAAACTGACAATATGTACATAGAAATATTGATCTTATATACTAAAAAACAATAACAGTTTAGACACAGCAGTGCTTAGTAGACAATATTGAATTTGTCTTACTAGGCATTATTAAATGCAATTATTATTTTGATGTATCTAGGTGACTGTGTCCCATAAGTAACATCAGATTAACTGTGTTAAATGCGACATCACTACTTATAAAGGCAATAATACATTATAAAATTACAGAAAATATGAAACTAGGATAAGAATAAGAGTACCCTAACAAAGAATCAATTTCTTAAATATTTCTTTAACAAACAATAAATGTTTGATATTACCTGTGTATATCTTATATTTGTGTTTGCAATAAACTTTCTTTTTAAAGTCATTCGAAAAGAATCCTTTGTTTACATATTTCCTATACGGACGATAGATTTTATTAAATTCGCGGGCTCGCAAAATAGCAAATTGCGCAACAATATTAGATGTCACCTTAGAGTGTCAGCAAATTGTGTATCTGTGTCTGAACGTCTCGGACATTGTACAAATCAATATAAGCCAATCTATTGGCAACTGACACGTTCATGTAACAACCTGAGGCAATAAGGACAATCGCTTTAGTACCTTTTCACAGAGACGTTATTGACAATTCCAAACGTTTTTGCGTATTATCAGAAAAAAGTTAGTGCGAGAAGGTACCTAAGTATTTGTTTTTTCTTCGTTCCAAGAGAAATGTTGCTAGAACATTCGAAATCAAAGAAATAATTACTTGTTTTAGATACCGGGTACTTACCTAATATGCCTTCATCACTATAATGATGGAAAGTATTGCCAATTGTACGATGAACCTAATACTTGCTCAACTGGAATCTGGCGTGACAGAAGAACATGCTGTCTTCCGAATTACTTGATTCGTTACATTTTTTTATAAAATAGTTATATAATTATTATAAGAGTTGTGTATATATTCACCTTTGTTTTATCTATTTATTATTCTTCTATTGTACTTTATTGCATTTTGTTCTTATATTATTTTATGGTTTTGTATTTTTTTTTCTTACGTATCATCATTTCTCGTTGTATATTAAGTCTTCAGTTTTTGTATGTCGCCTTTATTTAATATAATATCAAATCAAGATATTTTGATTTTATTCTTGTGTACAGACTTTTCTGATATGTCACCGTCAGTCAGTTCGAAGAGCTTTCGAGCTAAGAGGAACCGACAAGAAACTCAACTCGTATTCTTATCAAATGAGCCTGTAAGTTTAGCGAATAAATGTTATTTTATTTTTATTCATTTATTACAAGTTTAAGAAAGACTTTACGACGGTTATAGGTCTTGTCCATCATCGATGAGTTTGACCAAAACACTCAAATTTTGATCACATCAATCTGATTTGATTTCACGAACTTTTAGACCTAAAACTGAGACTAGCATCCTATTAACTACAATGCTGTTTTTGAAACTTCAGTGTAACAAAAGAAATTTTTAATAAACGTTAAAGGGGAATATAAACTAAATACCAATATCAATTCTGATGGAAAGTCCCTTAGCGTTGCTTGGCCTTGGCGAAGCCTTTCTAATGGAGTCGGGTAGTACAACTTGTACTTATTGTTGCTTAGGAGTGGTCTCTGTATACCGAAGGTCTCTCACTACTAGGACAGCGCTTTAATCTTCTTTAAGCTAGAACCTGCCATGTTGAAAATTTGCGATTTGTTCCTTGAGCAACTCCGCACTAAGCTACGAACTATTTTGGAACTGGACAAAGCTACTACGCTATGTTTGAGCTAGAACCTTCCAAGTTGAAAATTTCCGTTCTCTTCATTGAGCAACTCCGCACTAACCTACGAACTATTTTGGAACTGGAATATGCTACAACGCTATGTTTGAGCTAGAACCTTCCAAGTTGAAAATTACCGTTCTCTTCATTGAGCAACTCCGCACTAACCTACGAACTATTTTGGAACTGGAATATGCTACAACGCTATGTTTGAGCTAGAACCTTCCAAGTTGAAAATTACCGTTCTCTTCATTGAGCAACTCTCCGCACTAAGCTATGAGCTATTTTTGAACTGGGATATGCTGACTTACACTACAGGATTAGCGTTTTTCAAAAAGGTTATATTAAGGTTTCTTAAGGGTCGACTACACGCACATGACACCTCTAGTGTTTCAGGATTTTTGGATTACGGTAACCATTCACCATCAGATGGGCTGTATGCTTGTTTGCCAAAAACCTGTCCTGATAGAAAGTAAGCACCGTCGCTTATAGATATCACGTCATCATAAAACAGGACGGGTGCTCCTTATTCTGTTATTTGACTACCGTATCTCAACCTAACCTAACTTACAAAACAAGCTCTTAGGCAGCTGAAGTAATGCGTGTCCGAGGTAGCCACGTGGACGACTTTGCACAAAGTCAACCGGTATTTCCATCTAACTCTACGTAAGATTAAACATTTATAATTTGGTTATATTATAAAGTTTGGTTGTCAAGTATCGGGAACTGAATCCACTACCCCAGCACGAAGTGGGTCAGACAGAGTACGAAACAAAACACTTCAAGTAGACACTGGCTTACTAAAGCCACGTTGCCAGCCCGCTCCCCCTCGGCGGTGTGCGAGTGGGACGCGGCGTGCGAGCGAGACGAGTGTATAGAGGGAGACGCACGAGAGCTTACGATTACTACGGACTTTGTAAAAAGTTTGTTTTTATTTATTGCTCCCGATATTTTTTCTAAAACGCATTGTAAAGTGTTGAAACTGTTCTGGCTTAGTGATTTACCACCCCGCTATGGACCGCAAAGGTCGTTAGTTCGAATCAGGACGACAACAAAACTTTTTGCCACTATTAAAATTTCTGCCTGGCTGCTCTGCTGATCTAAATACCGATAATAAAACAAATTAAAGCTACTTTAATGATTTAGTACCCCACCATAGACCGTAAAGGTCGTTGGTTCAAATCAGGATGGCAACAAAAAAATTCTCTGTCAAATTAGTATTTGAACCCTTCGAAATTTTCTGTCACATTATTTTTTCTGACTAACCCTCCAGTGATGGAAATGTCGATAACAAACCTAAATCTCGTTTGATTATACACAGCTAAACATATCACAAACTTCGTTCAACACTATTACTATTCATGAGTATGATTATTTGTATCGGTATGTGTTTTATATGTATGTTATGTATTTACGAAATAAAATCTATGTATTTGTATCAGTTATCCAGTACCCATAACACAAGCTTTAGCTATCTTAACTTGGGTCTAGATGGCGCTGTGTGAATTGTCCTGAGATTATTACTATTATTACAATAAAATAAAGTCGCTGTGTAAAGATTTAAGCATACATAGGGACGGATATACAGTATCCGTCCCTATGTATGCTTAAATCTTTAGATGTCGCTGTGTGAATTGTCCTGATATATAATATAATATAAATTCCTTTGTTGTATTTTGTACATAATTGTATATGTAATTGTATTTTCTGTGAGAGGAACAATAAAGAGTTTCATTCATTCATTCATTCATTCATTCATTCATTCATTCATTCATTCCTATGGTGTTTTACACGTGACTACATTACCGGATGACGACACTGTGGGTTTGTGTCATGAAACATGCACGGCCTGCACAGGACCCTCGGGAAAGTTACCCGATTATCGCCGAGCGCTTATGGGGTAAGTTTTAGCCCATAAGCGCTGGTCGGTTTCGTACACCGCACTTACTTCCAGATAGATAGAGAAATTCTTTATTAATCCTTACTTCCTTACTAATATTATATGCGAAAGTAACTGTCTGTCTGTCTCACTTTCACGGCAATACCAAAACCAAAACAAAACAATACCATGAACTGATACGATTTAAATTAAATTTGGTGCACAGATAGTCCAGACCCAGGGATTACTTAATTCGAAAAAAAAAACAATGTTATACGGGGTTGAAAAGGTAGATAAAAGAAGCTAGAAGTTTTAAGCTCATTTAAGCTGTTGATTAAATATAAAGTTGTATCGAAGTATCGTCATTTTTAAAGCTAAAAGTCTGGAACTTATCTTTTAGGCTGTTCATTAAATATAAATAAATATGACATTCAAAGTTTCCATTTTGGCCTTAAGGGGATAAAAGTTTGTGTGTCAATTTGTTATTTTTGAAGCTAGAACGATGAAACTTTTTCTTTGACACTCTTGAGTTTGATTTTTCTTATTCGGTCACGGTTTCCACGCGAACGAAGTCGCCAACTCAGCTAGTTTTTTATAAAAATCTAAATAGAAAACCTAATTTGGACTTCCTAAACGTCGCCTGCGTACTATTGTCTCACCTACATTAGCCAATATATTTTTTTTATGCTACTATGGTGGCAAACAGGCATACGGCCCATCTGATGGTAAATGATTACTGTAGCCTATGGACGCCTGAAACACCAGGGGTGTCACGTGCGAGTTGCCGACCCTTAAGAAACCTTAATATACACTTTTTGAAACGCCATGCTGTAGTCTCGTGAGAAAACCTCGGCAGGTAGTTCATTCCACAACCTAAGTGTACGCGGGAGGAAGCTTCTCTGAAACCGCACTGTTCGAGACCACTTATTATAGATATGTTCATTTATTACTTATTAAATGACTGTATATACTTCAGAACAGTTTGTTGGCAAGAAATAGCTCATATGTATTTATATTAAGAATAGAATAGAATAGAAAAGAAAATGATTTATTCAAATAAACTTAATTTAAGCACTTTTGAATAGTCATAACAATTTCTTTTATCTACCGCTCATTCGGAAAGCTCATCACAAGAAGAATGAGCAAGAAACTTGTGTATTACTCTTTTAAATAATCCTTATAAGTTCACAATATACAATTAGAAACGTGTGAATACAAACTACCAACCAGCACTAATTTATTAGGGTCAAATATAAATACACAATAAGATTAAATCGTAGTGATAAGAGCAGACCAGTCCCTACAAGCAGCACTCGTTCACGAGCATGACGAATGAGCCAGCCATCACTGCGCTCGACAATATTTTAGGGAGCCCAATGACCAGATAAGATAAGCACCTTACTTACCTACCTACATAAATACACATTCAATTGTCTGGTATGAAGCTGTTTAAGTTACAATTTCATTAAAGTCCATATTACCACGAATATAAATATAAAACTGTTAAGTTACAAGTTGCATCAATGTTTTTTTTTTTTTAATACATTTTGGTACAAACAGTCATTACAATTATAATTACAAATATATATATATAGATAGTTGATAGACAACGAGTACCGAAAAGTATTTAAAAAGTTAATATTTCCACGAGCAAACGAGCTCTAAGTTAAATCAAATACATTACCCTCTTTATTGCAGATAGGTAAAGATATCCACTCAACGTGAGCAACTGAGCAACTAATTTATCAATAGCACCATTGACGTATTATGTACTAAGCATGGTAGATAACGCCTAGTAATTTGAATCGTGACGGAATCGGACGTGTAGAAAATACGAAGGTTATTGTTGCATGTAATTCAATCAATATAAACTACAAAAAGTAAGATGTTCTCAAACCGGCGGATTATTTAAATAATTTATTACAATATGATTTTTAAGCTACAAACATATATATCTAAGAAGCACTAATTATGACGGACGACTGAGGCTTTGAAGCCGGCTACGGCTGGTCTATAAATACTAGATGGCGCTATTTACAATATTCGTAATAATCCTTACATTGGGTACTTCATTAGTACTAAAAACAAACTACCTTCTTTTAATATATTTTTAAAATATCGAATTTTTTCTATAATAATGATGTGAATTCTAACATATAGGTATTCAAATTATTATTATCGCAAGTAATTGTGTGATTGTAGTAGCCTGAGAACTGAACCAGTTAAGGGGACTTCAAATTCAAATTCAAAAATCATTTATTCATGTAGGACATTTTAGCCGCTTATGAACGTCAAATTTTTTACATTATAATTTTAATTTTTTCCCTACCGTCCAGTTCGGTATATAGATCCAATTGAGAAGAACTGGCAAGAAACTCAATTGAATTACTTTTTTTTTAAACTTTATATACATCTAGCTCCACGAATATTGAAAGGTTTTGGTTTATGTAATAAACGTATTGGCTCAAACACTATACACATAACTAATCTTCTTGAACATAACACATTTATTTCTGACCTACATTAACACTAATAGACCCGCGCAACTTCGTCTGCAACATTTATCATTATATTTCGCCCAATTTGCATAATATCTTTTTAAATCACAGCCTATATGTTATTCTGATGTAGGTATAAGCTATATTACTGTAAAGTTTCATCGAAATCCGTTCAGTAGTTTATAATATTAATAAGATTTATTTTTTTATCACGATCTTTACTTCAGTCATTCAAGTACCCGAGTGAAAAACTGCGGTGCCACCGCAATTCGAATACACGCATCATTTACTATAGCATTAATCATTTAATTTTTTTCAACAAATACTTCACTTCGACCAATCATTATCCAAATGCCCGAGTGAGGTGCGGCGGCGTCACCGCAATTGTAATACGCGCGTCATTTGCTCTATGCTCTAGTGTGAATCATAACTCAAGGCAGCACACCTAGGGCACCTTTCAAACCCCTCAGCCCCTCAGCCTGCAGCCGGGAGCGTCTCGCACGTACGTCATCCGGACAATGGAGCCCCGCGGCCGTCGTCTGCAGGGCCACGATTTATTGCGACCAAGAATTACCGCGTAATTTAATGTACCACGACCTTCCAACAGACGAGATCTATAGACGCTGTTCCTTCACTACAACAGAATGGAAATTATCTTTGTTCTGACGGCCGCGGTGGTCTAACGGTTAGGCACATCGCTTTAGTACCGATGGTCGCCGGTTCGATTCTTCGGACATAACTAACATTTTGTATTCTAGAATATGATTGTTTATATCGGTCTGGGTGTTTTCTATGTATATTATATATGTATTTAAGAAAGAGATTAAGATACGATGGGACTGACGTACTAAAAATAATAAGGAGTAACCTAAGTTACTCCTTATTACATAAGCTACCTGGCCAAAAATTCCCGTCAAAATCCAGCAATTTCAGAGATTATCCGAAACAAACACACAGACAGACAGACAAAAACTGAAAAAAAAATGTTATTTTGTTGTATGTACCGTATAAAATGTTGTACGGTACATACACCAAAATATAATACCGTATAAATTTATGAATAAAAATTCATATGCATGTAGTAAAAAACGGTTATTTCAATATTACAAACAGACACTCCAATTTTATTTATATGTATAGATATTTATGGGAAGCACAACACGAATGGGGACACCACACCATCAAATACATGAACCCGACGTGCTGAACCCACGAGGCACCACGTCACGCCTCCTCCAAGCCACTAGGAACACAATCAAATATTCACTCGTCAATTACCGGCCGGCTCTTTTGTGAACCGACACTCGTACTTGATCAATCTTGCAAGTTGCTATTACCACTGTCACACCGGTGCAGTGGTTGTGGCAATCACGTGGGTTTGATTCCTATTCAAAACACCTGTTAAATCATATTTACTGAGCAAAGCCTATTATTCACTAAACGATTACTTGAATGACGAGCGTGCATGCACGGGATTTTCATTTAATGTTAGACATAGTCACCTATGCATTGTAAATATACTGGATTAAAAAAAAAAGTAATTCAATTGAGTTTCTTGTCAGTTCTTCTCAATTGGATCTATATACCGAACTGGACGATAGGGAAAAAAATAAAATTATAATATAACAAATTTGAGGTACATAAGCGGCTAAAATGTCCTACATGAATAAATGATTATTTAATTTGAATTTATTCCTATTGTGTTACTGCCAATGGGAAATAAACTGACGGTGTATCTGATATAGATACTAATAAACATCTCACGCTCCCACTCGCCATCGACACGGAAATCATCCCCACACACTAGAACCTAAGTGGTCTCGGACAGTGCGGTTTCAAAGGAGCTTCCTCCCGCGTACACTTACATTGTGGAATGAACTACCTGCTGAGGTTTTCTCACGAGACTACAGCATGGGGTTTTTCAAGAAGGGTATATTAAGGTTTCTTAAGGGTCGTGCACGTGCACGTGACACCCCTGGTGTTTCAGGTATTCATAAGCTATAAGATAAGCCGTATGCTTGATTCCACCTATACACATATATATATATATATATATATATATATATATATATATATATATATATATATATATATATATATATAACTCAAAGGTAGTAGTGATCTATCAACGCACAGCACAAACCACTGGACGGATCGGGCTGAAATTTGGCATGCAGGTAGATGTTATGACGTAGACATCCGTTAAGAAAGGATTTTGATTAATTCTACCCCCAAGGGGATAGGGTATAGGATAGGGGATGAAAGTTTGTATGAAACTGTGTTGATGATGAAATTTTAAACCGATCGGCCTGAGACTTTGCATGCATAAAGCTACTATGATGTAGGCATCCCCTAAGAACTAGAAATAATCTTTATTCAAACATCTTATTAATATTATAAACGCCAAAGTTTGTGAATATGTATGGATTACTCTTTCACGCAAAAACATAAACGATAACTGTGACAACCTCTGGATAAATGTGACAAACCCCGGGTAACTGTGACAACCCCCTGGTAACTGTGATAACTCCCGGATAACTGTGACAACCCCTGGGTAACTGTGACAAACCCCGGGTAACTGTGACAACCCCCTGGTAACTGTGATAACTCCCGGATAACTGTGACAACCCCTGGGTAACTGTGACAAACCCCGGGTAACTGTGACAACCCCCTGGTAACTGTGATAACTCCCGGATAACTGTGACACCCCCCTGGTAACTGTGACAAACCCCGGGTAACTGTGACAACCCCCTGGTAACTGATAACTCCCGGATAACTGTGACAACCCCCGGGTAACTGTGATAACTCCCGGATAACTGTGACAACCCCTGGATAAATGTGACAAACCCCGGGTAACTATGACAACCCTCAGGTGACTGCGACAATACTCAGGTAAATGTGACAAATCCCAGGTAAATGTGACACCCTCTCTACTATTCTGTTGCAGTTTTTATTATTAAATCAATACAATAAAATATCGACGGCGCCAGACTGTTATCACTCACACCTTTTCCGCTACTTAAAGTCGGCACAACTGTACAGGTTGTCAACTGTATATGGGTCATATTCGTTTGAGATTTTCGTGACACAGCCGAGAACAGAGCCCGCACTGTCCGCGGAAGGCTCGGTGGCGCCGCGGCCGGCCGGGACACGTCACGGCGGCACCACAGAACAATATTTGCTCAGCTGCTCATTGCTACCATTACGTACCTACATTTTATTCCAACATTTACATCTCTCGTATTTCACACTAACCATAACATATTTCATATTAAAATTATATATTGTTACGGGGCGGTAGCAGCAGCGAGAGACTATTGATTTCTTCTTTCACTTATATATATTTTTCACTTCGAGCATCTAAACCGAACTGGTCTCTGCACACACTATGGTGGTTACTTTTAAAGTCAGTAGGTAGGTCGGACTGTTATGGTCAAATCAGAACTTATATCTTGTACTCAATAATAAACATGATTATATCAAACTTCTGGACCATACATTGCATGTCATATATGATTAGATATAATCTTTACTATTTATATATTTACTTTACAGTTTATAAGCATAAATAATATTTGACGACCTCTGGTGGTATCGAGGTGGTTTAGTAAATACATACATCTAAATATATATAACTCAAAGGTGACTGACATAGTGATCTATCAACGCACAGCCCAAACCACTGGACGGATCGGGCTGAAATTTGGCATGTAGGTAGATGTTATGCCGTAGGTATCCGCTAAGAATTTTGATTAATTCTACCCCCAAGAGGATAAAATAGGGGATGAAAGTTTATATGAAACTTTGTCAATTTTAAACCGATCGGGCTGAGACTTTGCATGCATAAAGCTACTATGACGTAAGCATCCCCTAAGAAAGGATTTTGATAAATTCCACCCCTAAGGGGATAAATTACCGCGAGCGAAGCCGCGGGCAAAAGCTAGTATTATATATACAGTAAACACACAAACCGATACAAACAATAATACTAATGAATACAAATGTTTGTGCCGTACGAGGAATCGAACCTGCGACTATCAGATATTAGGCGGTGTGTCAAACCGCTAGACCATCGAGACCGTATATATTTACTTACTTTTTCTTTATATTACTTTTCCGTATATGTGTGTTTTATAAAGCAAATAAAAACTATATTTCTCTACTAACTGCCCCAGCAAACGTTGTTTTGCCATATAAATTAAAATCTCTATTAAAACATAGGGGTTGGTGATAGACAACCCTTGTCCTTTAGGGTATGAAAAATAGATAGTAGCCGATTTTCAGACCTACTGAATATGGAGAGAAATTTCATAAAAATCGGTCTAGCCATTTCGGAGGAGTACGGTAACATTGTGACACGAGAATTTTATATCTATCTATCTAACCGGAGTTTGGTTATACAGATATACTTAAAAACCTAACATTAAACATGCTTGTGACGATGTTTCTTTGTGGCGTCGTGAGCCGAGCCGAACGCTTCCGAAGTCAGCCGAGGGGAGCCGAAGATGAACATCTGTCGGGTCGGCGCGTGCGTCGATACCGAACCTGTATCCTGTATGTAGTTGGACCTCTGATTTGTACAGGTGGGGTGGCGAAGGGTAGATAGTGTGTTGGAATCCTTGTTTGTTTGTTTGTTTGTTATGTCGATGACCCAATGGGTTTTGCTTAAAATCTTATATTCTCCACTTCACACAAAATCTACCTATATACAATCTCGTTTACGTAGGTAACTCAGTCTCTATTTCAGATGCCAAGCTTTATAAGATACTAGCTACTCGCCCCGGCTTCGCACGGGTGTACATGTACCCCATGTATCGCTATTGCTGTCTGTCCCTATGTATGCTTAAATCTTTAAAACTACGCAACGGATTTTGAAGCGGTTTTTTTTAATAGATAGAGTGATTCAAGAGGAAAGTTTATATGTATAGAACAAGCTGAGATATTCAAAGATTTTGAATGGATCCGTACGAAGCTGGGTCGGTCAATAGGGAATTAATAAATATAATTTTTGCAAGTGACTAAAAGTTATGAAATGGTTGCTACTCAGCTGTATATCAGACTAACTGTGCACGCGATTTCACCTGTGTGAAATTTATAGCCTATATATTATTCTAATGTTATAGTAAAGTTTCTTCAAAATCCGTTCAGTAGTTTTTGCGTGGAAGAGTAACAAACATACATCAATACTCACAAACAGGCACGTTTATAATATTAGTAAGTTTAAGATTTTTTCAATTCTAGCCATCGAGCTCTTTTAGTCGATATAACATATTATAGTTATAGTTGCACCCGCGACTTCGTCCTCGTAGAATTTAACTTTATTTTTCTAAAATAAAAGTAGCCTAAGTTACTTCTTATTAATACAGCTACTTGCCAAAAAAAGTCCCGTCAAAATCGGTCCAGCCATTTTAGAGATTATCCGGAACAAATAGATAGACAAAAATTGTAAGAAATGTTATTCTGGTGCATGTACCATATTTATATTCATATGCATGTAGTAAAAAACTCGTTATTTCAACATTACAAACAGACACTCCAATTTTATTTATATGTATAGATTACAAGTAAAGAATACGCAGTATTGTGTTCTTATATATATAAAAAGCCTGCAAAATGGCGTCTGTACAAAACGAGCCTTTTCCCGGCGACGCGTCGCGTGCGCCCGCGCACCGCTTATTAATTTCGTGCAATTACAGCTTTAAGCTCTTTGTGTACGGGCCCCTTTGTAAAAAACTCCAGTCGGCATTCAATACACGCTCCCCTACATTTTAACCGTTTTAGAGATCCTCAGATCGATGTATATCAATTTTGACGGCCACGGTACTCTAACGCCCGTAATAATAATAATAATCTCAGGACAATTCACACAGCGCCATCTAGACCCAAGTTAAGCTAGCTAAAGCTTGTGTTACGGGTACTAGATAACTGATACAAGTATATAGATATTTTTTTTGTAAATACATATATATTATACATAGAAAACACCCAGACCGATACAAACAATCATACTCATGAATACAAATGTTTTCTCGCATGCAGGTAGATGTTATGACGTAGGCACCCGCTAAGAAAGGAATTTGATTAATTCTACCCCCAAGGGGATAAAATAGGGGATGAAACTTTGTCAATTTTAAACCGATCGGGCTGAGACTTTGCATGCATAAAGCTACTATGACGTAGTCATTCCCTAAGAAAGGATTTTGATAAATTCCACCCCTAAGGGGATAAATTAACGCACGCAAAGCCGCGGGCAAAAGCTAGTAGTAATATAAAATAGAAGATTACTCTTCTGCATAAACAAAAAAGAAGAAATGTTACTCTACATCATTTATTATAAATAAAATTGTAGTGTCTGTTTGTAATATTGAAATAACAGTTTTTTACTACATGCATATGAATATAAACACGGTACATACACCAAAATAACATTTTTTTTTTTTATTTTTGTCAGTCTGTCTGTCTGTTTGTTCCGGCTAATCCCTGAAATGGCTGGACTGATTTCGACGGGTCTTTCATTTGCAGGAAGCTGATGTAATAAGGAGTAACTTTGGCTACTTTTATTTATATTGTTGTTTATATTGTATTTTTTACATTGATCTGAATAAAATATTTTTCTTTCTTTCTTTCTTTGTTTCTTCTTTCTTTTTTCTTTCTTTCTTTCTTTCTTTCTTTCTTTCTTTCTTTCTTTCTTTCTTATTTAGAAAAATAAAGTTAAATGCGTAATAAACTTATATATAAGTTATACAATTTTTCTTGTGAAATCTACGAAACAATAAAATATACAGGGAACCGTGCGGTATCGTGCTAACGTTCGCGTACAACCATATTCAATCAGGTCGTTCAACTGTCTTAGGATGGGATTAAAAACTGGACCATTTTATTGAATACACACTTACGACGTTTTGTAACCGAGCGCCGTTGCAGGGGTGAATGTTAAATTAATTTCTATTCACATAAGATGCAATTGGAAATTAAACTTTATGCATTTCATATTAACGTACATTTTTGTTTAATTAAAATTAAGGTAAATTGCATTAAATTGGTTTGGTAAAGATTTTATTTCAAACTAGCTGTGGCCGCGACTTCGTCCGCGTGGAATTTAACTTAATTTTTCTAAAATAAAAGTTAATCCTTAATATATGAGCTACCTGCCAACACAAGTCCTGTCAAAATCGGTCCATCCATTTCTGAGATTAGCCGGAACAAACAGACAGACAGACAAAAATTGTAAAAAATGTTACTTTGGTGTATGTACCGTATTTATATTCATATGCATGTAGTAAAAAACGGTTATTTCAATATTACAAACAGACACTCCAATTTTATTTATATGTAGGTATAGATAGTAATTTCCATACTAGTACAATAGCATAGTTGAAGTTAGGGAAGGTTATTGTTAGTAATGTGGACTAATAACCCCATTGCTAGCAATGTACCATGTCAGGTTGACCTCCACGCGGTTCTCCCTGGAAACCATCGTGATAAATTCACGGTGAACTTGTCACGACGAAAGCGGTGCTCTTAGATTCTGCCCGCATTGTACGCCGGTTTCTCTCCCTGGGGCCCTGAACACCGGCTGACTGTGCTTCTGCCGGGGGTAAGTTGCTATCTCCTCTCCTTAAGAAGGGAGATGAGAATTTGTTTTAAGTTTAGAAATAATAATAATAATAATATTTATTTGTTGTATTTGTACAAACAAAAACTGTTCACACAATACAACTGTTGCCCATACAATAATATAATTTAAAACTAATGTGTTTGGGAAACTACTCTGCTACCAAAATGTTAGGGAATTTACTCTCTGTATATATATAGTGAAAAATGAGTGGAAGCGTCAGTTACGTACCTGTATGGTTCTGCGGATTTCTTGGGCTTCAGGGTCTCGAAGATATCTTCGCTAGCTTTCCAGTTTCACAGTAGGTTTCACAGTTCTAATTTATTTTAATTCACAACACAATGCGCGCGCGTCATGGCCGCCGTACAGTCGGTTCAGTACTAGGTAAGGGAGGGGAGGCAAAGGCGCGGGAACAGAAAACTAACGGACTCTAATATAATAATCTGTGCTTACGATGATACAGGGTAGATTTTGAACAATGAGACAAAACGGTCTATAACTCAGTGAGGGCAGTGAGTCCACCCTCTCTGCTATTCTGTTATAGCCTTTATCTGTAAAATACAATGTGAGATCAACGACGACGATAGCATATTAAGTTAAATTCTAAACTACAACTAAAAAGTAGCCATTCGCCTTTGGAACTCTCTACCACTCTCCATTCGATCCGCTCAATCTCATACAATATTTAAAAATCGTCTAAGGTCTCATTATCTGTCCCTATAGCAAATTTTTTTTTTCCTATTTAACTCTGAAATCTTCCAATATGTTGAATATATGTATGTATATTTATTTATATATATATATGCATGTCTATTAATTCGTTTGTTAATTATAGTGTCTTGTGTGTGCCATCTACCTCTTCTGTGTATGTTATCTATCTATCTTGCAGGTTGTCTGTAAGAAATTGCTTATAGCGATAAGACCGCCTTTTGTTCATAATTTTCTATTTATTGTTTTTTTCTTATTGTATTTCTTCTATGTGCACAATAAAGAGTATATTATTATTATTAAACATAAAAATTAACAAACTTGAATGTTTTGAATATCTCTTCTATAATTTCTATTCACAGCTAAAATTAGTATAAATACTTGTATTTCGAGTGGAATCATTCCGAGTCTCATTTGCTTGTTGACGTGAGACCATCAATAAGTGACTTTAGAATTCCAGTATATGAGGGATGGTATAGGAACCGGACGGCGTCCAAACAGGCCCATTACCACCTGCCCAATAGACCTGCATTGGTATTCTGAAAGCGTTTTATCAGTTGATAAAACGCTCAGTGAAATGAGTTCATTTCACTGATCGCTTCACTCGTGGATTTCGTTTCAGTTTGCGAATATAAAGCTCCTACTGAGCGTTGGCCGTTCAAGTATTATGTAAGTAAGATTGCCTATAATAATAATAAAAAAAAAACCAGCAAATCTGAGAGAAAATAAAAAATAAAAATGAATAATAATAATAAATTTCTGTCGTCTTCACTTTTATCATCCTCATATAACTCATCCACGCTTGGCTAAGGCAGGCGTGTTTGAATGTATTACTTACCCTTGTAAAGGGAGATACATAAAATATATATATAATAAGAATAATATACCTGTACGTAAAATTTTGCAAGAATAATAATAATAACACTAGTCACACCAGTCACACAATGAGTACACACTCACACATACACACACACACGCTCAAGTGTAAAAAAAAACCAGCAAAAGCTGAGAGAATATAAAAAATAAATAATAATAATAATCTGAGAACAATTCACACAGCGCCATCTAGACCCAAGTTAAGCTAACTAAAGCTTGTGTTATTTTTGTAGATACATACATAATATACATAGAAAACATCCAGACCGATACAAATGTTGTAGAAACCACAAAAGCCTATATTTATTTATTTGCAGAATACAATGTTACATGTAAGTCTTACAATAACTATCTATAACAAGATGGAATCCAAATAAAAACTGCAGTTCAGTGCAGCAGAGCTATTCTGTAAGCATCACTTACGAATTCGAAAGCAGAATCTGTGGTGAGTTTGTACATTCGTATTCTGTAAAACTCGACTGCGACTGCAGCGACACGCGGTCGATAGCGGGATGGAGGTAAAATAGGCAGTAGTGATTTTGTTTTAAATTTAGGCTATGTATGTGTATTTACGAAATAAAAATATCTATATATTTGTATCAGTTGTCTAGTACCCATAACACAAGTTCTGCTTACGATGTAACTAGATCAGAATAGAATAGAATAGAAAATCCTTTGTTCAAATAAACTTAATTTAAGCACTTTTGAATATTAATGTTTAATAATAATAATAATTATCTCAGGACAATTCACACAGCGCCATCTAGTCCCAAGTTAAGCTAGCTAAAGCTTGTGTTATGGGTACTAGATAATTGATACAAATACATAGATATTTTTTTTCGTAAATACTTACATAGATACAAACAATCATACACATGAATACAAATGTTTGTGCCGTGCGAAGAATCGAACCCGCGACCATCGGACGTAAAGCGGTGTGCCAAACCGCTAGACCACCGAGATCGTCAAATATATTTATCCTTTAATATTGTGTGTTCAAAGTTACAGTAACCGTTTACCATCAGACGGGCCGTATGCTTGTTTGCCACTGATACAACGAGTATAAAAATTGGCGTGCGGGAGTGTGCGGGGGGAGGAGGGGCACCACCTGTCCAGTACCGCGAGCGGTGAACTAATTACATCTCAATAAACACCGTGTATTGAACCCACTACTCACCGCTATGAATACCATCCATACAGCTACTTGTCCGGACTATCCGCATACCGGTTATATCCGGATAAGCTTTTATACTAATATTTCAAATTCAAAATCAAAATATCTTTATTCATGTAGGTCTATTACAGACTCTTATGATATGTCAAATCTACCGTCAGTTCGGAATGATTTCGAGATAAGAACAACTGACAAGAATCTCAGCTCGTATTCTTTTCAAATAAATGTTGTACATGTTTACAATAACACAGATTCATTTTTAAATTCAAATTTGTGACAACAGAGTGACCACCAGCATATGCTATTGCAAAAACAAATAGTGTAATCAGTGTTCGTAACCCGAACAGACCAGTCCCCACAAGCAGCACGCGTCCATGAGTATGGCGGATGAGCCAGCCATCATTACACTCAACCATATTTGACTCGATGGTCTAGAGGTTTGGCATACCTACTCACAACCGATTCTAACGAGTTCGATTCCTCGTACGTACGAGAAAAAAATCTATACATGTAACTAAGGGGCTGTTCAAGTATTACGTAAGCAGATTTATCACAATTATTTACCCCCCATCCCCCGTTGTCAGCAAAAGTAAGCAAAGCTCTTACCCCCTCCACCCATGCTTACGTAAACATCTCTCAATTAATGTATTGTTTTTTTTAGCAAAGACAATGTGAGGGTTGCCATTCCTGTAAAAAAGTAAATTACGACCGATGACGTAATCATCATACAGACTCCCCCACCCCCATGTCACCAAAATAAGCAAAGAAAAGACCCCCCCGCCCCCCTATAGTGCTTACGTAATACTTGAACGGCCCCTAAACTCTGTTAGTTTCTTTATATGAACTGTCCCACTCTTTTCAAACGTATGTCCACTCTACTGGCAGTTACTATCTGCGAGCACCTTTGATCAATTATCTAGATTATAATGGATCAGTTTACATACGTTTTATATCTTTTAAATAATCCATAACCAGTACCACTTGTCCTAGTTAACAATGACTATAGAATAGAATGAATGAATGAATAAATGAAACTCTTTATTGTTCCTCTCTCAGAAAATACAATTACATATGCAATGTATAAAATGTTACAAAAAAAAAACAATCTTGCTCTTTTAAATAATCCTTGTAAGTTTACATTTTACAAGTCGAAACGTGTGAGTACAAACTACCAACCAGCACTAATTTATGGACAAATATAAATACACAATAAGATTAAATCAGTCGTAGTGATAAGAGCAGACCAGTCCCTACAAGCAGCACTCGTTCACGAGTATGACGGATGAGCCAGCCATCACTGCGCTCGACCATATTTTAGGGAGCCCAATGACCCGGCCCACCACGCCGCCACGTCATGTCTGGACATTTTAGTGAGCATGACTACTCATTCCACTCGACCACGTCACAGCTACTTAAAATCACTATATGTTAGTTTTCGTTACAATTTCATGAACAACTCATAAATACACACACATACATACACTCAAAAATATCTTCACGCTACTGCATCTGTTATGGGTGAGCTGATCTGACTAAATACATTGCTAATTTCTCGCTCATTCTTCTTGTGATGAATCTGCATTCGGAATGAGTGGTAGAATCAAAATATGACTATTCAAAAGTGCTTGTAATGAGTTTATTTCTATTTCTATTTCTACTTATTCTATCCTTCTTTGCTATTTTTTTAATTACTTGTTTGTGTTAGATTCTTACATTTGATGACGATATAATGGAATGTTGATACTTGGACTCAAGAGAGATGTAACTAAGAGAGGGCTGACTTGAGACGACATCGATACCCAGTACCTCAAACATCAATAACAACCCAGCTGGCCAATGATTACCATAACGCGAGACTCCGCTGCCTCTACTACAATAATTCCTTTGCATTTCACATATTATTTCTTTGGCCTCGGTAGTTTAGCGGATGGGCAGCGTTCGGGAAGCTCCGATATATCTTTTCGTCCAAATTTCCGCAGTGTCTCAAGACGAAGGTTTACGACCAATGTGTGTTGCCAGTGATGACTTACGGAACAGAGACGTGGTCGCTAACTATGGGCCTCATGAAGCTCAAAGTCGATGGAGAGGGCTATGCTCGGAGTTTCTCTGCGTGATCGAATCAGAAATGAGGAGATCCGCAGAAGAACCAGAGTGACCGACATAGCCCGAAGAATTGCGACTTTGAAGTGGCAATGGGCAGGGCACATAGCTCGTAGGACAGATGGCCGTTGGGGCAGTAAAGTCCTCGAGTGGCGACCACGGACCGGAAGATGCAGCGTGGGAAGGCCTCCAGCAAGGTGGACCGACGATCTGGTCAAGATCGCTGGAAGGCATTGGATGCGAGCAGCGCAGGACCGATCGTCGTGGAGATCTTTGGGGGAGGCCTATGTCCAGCAGTGGACGTCTTCCGGGCTGCGATGATGATGATGATGGTAGTTTAGCGGTAGAGCATTCACATCCGATGGTCGCGGGTTCGATACCTCGTACGGCACATATGTATTCATTAATATTTATTTATTTATATAAATATTCTTTATTTATTTTGACGGTGCCTCGGTGGTCTAGCGGTTGAACACATTCACTTCCGATGGTCGCGAGTTCGATACCTCGCGCGGCACATTTGTATTAATTAATATTTATTTATTTATATAAATATTCTTTATTTATTTTGACGGTGCCTCGGTGGTCTAGCGGTTGAACACATTCACTTCCGATGGTCGCGAGTTCGATACCTCGTACGGCACATATGTATTCATTAATATTTATTTATTTATATAAATATTCTTTATTTATTTTGACGGTGCCTCGGTGGTCTAGCGGTTGAACACATTCACTTCCGATGGTCGCGAGTTCGATACCTCGCGCGGCACATTTGTATTAATTAATATTTATTTATTTAAACCTTCTTTATTTATTTTTACGGTGCCTCGGTGGTCTAACGGTTTAACACATTTACTTCCGAAGGTCGTGGGTTCAATTCCTCGCACGGTACAAACATTTGTATTCATTGACATTTATTTATTTACTAGCTGTACCGGCAAACGTTGATTGCCTTAAAATAAAAAAAATGTAAAAAAAATTTTTTTGTATACGTACCGTATTTATATTCATATGCATGTAGTAAGAAACGGTTATATCAATATTACAAACAGACACCCCAATTTTATTTATATGTATACATGTATAGATTATTATTTCGAGTGACATACCATCGAGAGCCGGTGGTAGACAGCGACGACTCGATCACATAATGAATACTAAATTCGACCATTTGTATGCTACATTCGCGACACGACCAAATTACGACAGATTTTACCGATTCCTAATTAATTTAATTAGTTGTAGTTCAAGGATATGACCTTCATCGCGGATAGTCAAGTGCAAGGTTGTATCCAGCCCCGGTGGTCTGGCGGTTAGTGGCGATGGTCGCGGGTTCGATTCCTCGCACGGTACTTTTTTTTTTTCATGAGTGATTGTCTATTTGTATGTACTGGGTGCGACTGTTTTCTTGAATAATATGTATGTATTTACAAATATATATATGTTCAGATATTTATCAATTGTCTGTATCGGTCTGCGTGTTTTCTATGTGTACATTATGTATTCACAAAAAAATATATAATTAGGTTTTTATATCAGTTTTTTTTATAACACGGGACAAACGAGCATGCGGCTCACCTGATGGTAAGTGGTAAATGATTACCGCCGCTCATGAGCTTGCAACACCAAGAGAATTGCAAGTACGTTGTCGGCCTTTTAAAAAGGTATAAGCTCTTGAAGGTTTCAATATCGTATCGGTTCGGAAATACCATTGCTGGAAGGTGATTCCACAATGTGGCTGTGCGTGGCAAAGTTTCTAGAATACCGCACTGTAGAGAACCGCCATTCATCCAGATGATCAGTTGTCTAGTACCCATAAGATAAGCTTTGCTTAGCTTGGTACTTCCAAAAACAAACCATCGATTGACAAAATGCCTACTGAATCTAGATAGGCATAACCCCAAAATAATGATAGGGTCAATAACGAGCCACTGTCCCTTAAGCAAACACCTGTACACAATAGGTGCTACAGACAGTACCTATGTCGGGGCTTTGAAGCCGAAGAAACGGCTACTCACGTAATCCTGGAGTGCTTGCAGTGGCCACACAACGAACACAAATCCTCGGAATGATGAGGTCGCTCCGTGAAGCCTGTGAAGGCACCAGGAGACTGTGCTTTTGGAAGGAGCTTGGCTCGCTGCTTTAGTAGTCTCGGCTCTACATGCACAACGGTCCAGGTTAGAGGCTGATTGCGGAGAATGGAGTCCATCTTACATTACAGTACGCTCACTAAAATATCCAGACATGTGGCGGCGTGGTGGGCCGGGTCATTGGGCTCCCTAAAATATGGTCGAGCGCAGAGATGGCTGGCTCATCCGTCGTACTCGTGAACGGGTGCTGCTTGTAGGGACTGGTCTGCTCTAATCACTATGACTGATTTCCTCTTATTAATTGTTTAACCAGTTGGTTATATATTCAATATTTTTTCTATTTGAGTATTTAATTGAATTAGTGCTAATTGGTGGTTTGTATTCACACACTTAAACTTGAAAATGTAAAGTAATAATAAAATTATTTAAAAGAGCAACACGCAAGTTTCTTGCTCGTTCTTCTTGTGATGAGACAGCTTTCCGAATGAGCGGTAGATTAAAAAAAATGTGATGACTATTCAAAAGTGCTTCAATGTAAGTTTGAATAAATGATTTTCTATTCTATTACATACAAATTACATAAAAAAACGGCGCCGGCCAGCGTGGCTATAGACCGTGAACTGATAAGTGATAACGCATCGAGTGCTGTGCACACCCATCCACGGGCACGTGTCGCAAATTTCATTTATTCAGCTCTGTATATATATATATTAAACTCCACTTGTGTACTTTACAATATTTGCAGATTGGATATCGTGACGCAAAATCTTCAAGAATTATTATTGAGTAAGACTACATCTACATCTATACATATAAATAAAATTGGAGTATCTGTTTGTAATATTGAAATAACCGTTTTTTACTACATGCATATGAATATAAATACGGTACATACGCCAAAATAACATTTTTTACAATTTTTGTCTGTCTGTCTGTTTGTTCCGGCTAATCTCTGAAAAGGGTGGACCTATTTTGGCAAGACTTTTTTTGACAGGTAGCTGATGTAATAAGGAGTAACTTAGGCTACTTTTATTTTAGAAAAATAAAGTTAAATTCCACGCGGACGAAGTCGCGGGAACAGCTAGTATATTATATATCTCCCTTTGATGGGGTGTTAAACTTGTCATTGCGGGTGAATATCACCAAACAATGACATTTTTAAAATAAATGATTGGCAAAAATTTGCGGATTATTCTACATGTGTTTAGAATTACAGCTTTTTGGAGAAGTACTAGCTGTCCCGGCAAACGTTGTTTTGCCTTAAAATAAAAAAAAATTAGGGGTGGACTACCCCTAACATTTAGGGGGATGAAAAATAGATGTTGGCCGATTCTCAGATCTACTCAATACGCTCACAAAATTTCATGAGAATCGGTCAAGTTTCGGAGGAGTATGGGAACGAAAACTGTGACACGAGAATTTTATATATAAGATTAAAGTAAGTGGGTGAAGCTGTAATATTTCGAGGCTAGAGTGTAAGGATGTTAGAATGACACCTGCGGACGAAATAATTATTATTACATAAATATAAAGTGCAAAATGATGTTACCGGTCACCCATCACAATGTCGACGACATGTACGGTTGCTTAACTTAATACCCACTTCATTAGAATACAGTTTTTAGTTTATTTATGTTATTTAGTATAGGTACGATGGGATTCTCATCGTCACACGTCACATGTCATTGTGGACTAAATCCCAAAAAAAAAATAAAGAGAAAAAAATATATAAATATTCCGAACAAAGAGCGGCCGGTTCATACAACATGAGTATGGCGCGGTCGCCCCCTGATAACTCGCTCACACACAGACAAACACACGCAAGGCCAATACGGACACACGTGTGCACATTTTTCGCACAGGTTCTTGACCGGGCTATTTCCGGCACGGGAATCGAACCCGCATTTATCGCCTGAAGGAGCGATATCGGGAGCGACGCGAGATGTGAGCTTATAGCGTTTTCATTTGTCAATTTTCATAAACATTATATTGTGTTCATTACATAGTATAAAAACAAAGTCGCTGTCGCTGTCTGTCCGTCCCTATGTATGCGCTTAAATCATATAATAAATATTTCAAATAGATAGAGTAATTCAAGGAAGGCTTATAATTATATATAATACATGTACACCTGTATATATATAAACATTACGTGTCACGTTGTCTGTCCACGATGGACTCCTAAACTACTGAACCGATTGCAAATTTGATTTGCACATTGTGTGCAATTTGATCCAACTTGAAAGATAGGATAGCTGACATCTCAATTTATAGTCGCAATGTTATTTTATTCAAGAACCTTAGCCGCAGCAACGCGTGGCCGGGTCTGCTAGTACTTATATGTTATACTAGCTGTTCCAGCGACTTCGTCCGCGTGGAATTTAACCTTATTTTACTAAAAATAAAAGAATTTTTCAAAAAAAAGTAGCCTAATTTACCCCTTTTTACATCAGCTACCTGCCAAAAAAAGTCCCGTCAAAATCGGTTCAGCTATTTCAGCGATTATCCGGAACAAACGGACAGACAGACAGACAAAAATGATAAAAAATGTTATTGTGCTATATTTTGGTATATTCATACACATGAAGTAAAAAACGGTTATTTCAATATTACAAACGGACACTCCAATTTTATTTATATGTATACATATATTGAAGATTGAAAATTAGACTGTGTTTTCAGCATTTAAGAAAGCATTCTTATATATATATACATAAATGTGTGTCTTAATGTTTACATGTTGTTATACGAATATGTGAATACAATGGTTGTTAATAAATTATACATATAATATGTATGTATTTACAAAAAAAAATCTATGTATTTGTATCAGTTATCTAGTACCCATAACACAAGCTAGCAAGTTAAGCTAGCTAAAGGCTAGCGCTAGCTCCCCTTTGAGTTATATATATTTAGATAAATAATAAATAAATTAAAGATCATTTCTATTTGTAAATCAATCAGCGTATACAGATCGAACGTGTCTATAAACCGCTGCCGCTTGTGCCTTGCGCCACACCGGATGTGCTAACTGTACGTTATACATATAACATCGTCTTTAATCATACTTTAATAGTGGTCTGATTAAGTTGTTTAATAAACACACTATTAAAAATTACTCGCTCGTTACCGTACGCAGCGGATGTGCTCTGTAATAATTAGATGTTTATATTCACGCCAACTCATATATGGGGTAGGCAGAAAGTATAGGGAGTCAACAGGCTGTATATATATATATATATACAATTATATATCACACCGCTTTACGTCCGATGGTCGCGGGTTCGATTCCTCGCACGGCACAAATATTTATATTAATGAGTATGATTGTTTTTATCGGTCTGGGTGTTTTCTATGTATAATATGTATGTATATATGATATATATATATATACAAACTGTACACGCGACTTCGTCCGCGTCGAATTTAACTTTAAATTTATAAAATAAAAGATTTTTTCTAAAACAAAATTAGCTTAAGTTTACTTACTTAAACTTATTACATTAGCTACCTGCTAATAAAAGTCGCGTCAAAATCGGTCCAGCCTTTTCAGAGATTAGCCGGAACAAACAGACAGACAGACAAAAATTGTAAAAAAACGTTATTTTGGTATATGTACCGTATTATATTCATATGCATGTAGTAAAAACGGTTATTTCAATATTACAAACATACACTCCAATTTTATTTATATGTATAGATATACACATATACAATTGTAGATCTCTATATCCCATAACAAAATAATATACAACACTTACGCAATAAATATATATATAATTTCATATAACTAATACACTTACAGACAGAACAAACCTCATCACCAAAATACAGCAGTACACTTACCTGTAACATAAACAAAGTTTCATTAGTCATTGTTTAGCATTAGAATAAAATAAAAAAATAAATCGAACGATATTAAAATAAATATCTATAACATACAGTACCATATACAATAATAATAATAATAATCTCAGGACAATTCACACAGCGCCATCTAGACCCAAGTTAAGCTAGCTAAAGCTTGTGTTATGGGTACTAGATAACTGATACAAGTACATAGATATTTTTTTTTTCGTAAATAAATATATATTATACATAGAAAACACCCAGACCGATACAAACAATCATACTCATGAATACAAATATTTGTACCGTGCGAGTAATCGAACCCGCGACCATCGGATAGTAAAGCGATATGCTAAACCACTGGACCACCGAGGCTGTCAATTCTTAGATACACGTCGGAACTCATAAAAGACCTCGATCAGACTCGGAACCTCGGCCACGAGAACATCAGAGCCTTACCCGCTCACCAGAACAATGACCGACAAAATTGCAAATACGTCGAGAAAAGGAAAAAAAAACCGATTCCAAAATACCTGCGTACGGCCATATGTCTTGAGAAATCTTTAAGCCTGCGCCCATTGTTCGATCCCGAACGAATTAAAAAAAAAGCAATCGACGTAACATCTGGCGCGTACACCCCCGTTGATACACCCCCGATGAGCGAGACGCACGTATACTATCGCGATGAGTGCGAGAGAGACGGAGACTGCAGAATACACAAAGCACCCTACGATAGAGGCAAAAAATTGAAATGATGCGCGCACGCATCCACTGTTCCGTTTCCGAATGCAGGATTTGAAACTTTGATACGCAAATGTGATTTGATTTTTTCTAATTCTATTCCTCACAGATTATACATATATATATATACTAGCTGTGCCCGCGACTTCGTCCCCGTGGAACAGTGACCTTGACCAAATAAAGAAAATATTAGATTTTAACCCAAAAAAGCTTCATCATTCTACTAAAGAAATAGTGACATTTTCATACAAATTTTCATCTTCGCTATCATTTCCGTTTCCGATTTTTTTTCTAGTTCTACTTCTCACAGATTTACATATAGATATATATATTATTGTATATATATAAGGGCATATTGGGAGACTATAAAGCTCACTTGGTGTGACGTAAATAAATAAATTCACATTCAAATTCATTTATTCATGTAGGACATTTTAGCCGCTTAGAACGTCAAATTTCTACATTATAATTTTAATTTTTTCCCTACCGTCCAGTTTGGTATATAGATCCGATTGAGAAGAACTGGCAAGAAACTCAATTGAATTACTTTTTTTTAAAGCCAGTTTATTTACAATGTATATTTATATAGGTGTCTATGTCTAACATTAAATGAAAATCCCGTGCATGAACAACTATTGCAATGCACGCTCGTCATTCAAGTAATCGTTTAGTGAGTACCTAATATGATTTGCTCAGTAAATATGATTTAACAGATGTTTTGATTTTTTTTAAGGGTAATTCCAACATATACTTCGGTATCTTATTGTAAATTTTTATACCTATTCCCATAAAATACTTTTTCTAAACGATACTTGGTGACAGCAAGTTTGTCTTTAAATCTAGTATTAATATTATGAATATTGCTGTTTTTCTGAAAATAAGTCAAGATTTTTATGAACATATAGGATATTTGAATATATAGATATTGTTAGTTATGTGGACTAATAACCTCATTGCCACCAATATATATATCGAACTTTTTAGATGATAAATTTGACGAAATGTTTTATTAGTTTTATATTATTGTGCATATACTTAAGTTGTAGTTTTTTTTTTTTGTATTATTATGACATCATTCTTTTTTATTATTGTTTAACATTTAAATTTAATATTTTATTGTAGCATTTAAATATATTGTATGCCATCTAGGCTAAACATGTCGGACAAATTCCTTGTATGTACGAGTATATCATCTACTTATGAAATCACGCTTGTTTTACAAATAAAGAATGTTGAATCTTGAATCTTGAATGTACCATTTCAGGTTGAACTCCACGCGGTTCCTACTGGAGACCATTGTGCTTTACTGGTAAATTTGCAACGATGGGCTAACTGACTGACGTGAAACTAACCGACGCTAATATGGTTCATGAACCGCAATACCGTCTTTCACAGAGTACTATGTGAGGCTGATTATATCTCTCTTGACTATATCTATTATTTTAGAAATATGAAAGCGTAGCGGTTTTTGTATTGATTACCGCATGCATTCTTATGTAAAATGTGAATACTATAACTATCAGATGGCAATTGTAAGTAGCTTTGACGTGGTCTAGTGTTTTGAGTAGTTATGCTCACTAAAATGTCCAGACATGTGGCGGCGTGGTGGGCCGGGTCATTGGGCTCCCTAAAATATGGTCGAGCGCAGTGATGGCTGGGTCATCCGTCATACTCGTGAACGAGTGCTGCTTGTAGGGACTGGTCTGCTCTAATCACAATGACTGATTTCCTCTTATTAATTGTTTAACCAGTTGGTTATATGTTAAATATTTTTTTCTATTTGAGTATTTAATTGAATTATTGCTAATTGGTGGTTTGTATTCACACACTTAAACTTAAAATGTAAAGTAATAATAAAATTATTTAAAAGAGCAACACGCAAGTTTCTTGCTCGTTCTTCTTGTGATGTGACAGCTTTTCGAACGAGCGGTAGATTAAAAAAATGTAATGACTATTCAAAAGTGCTTCAATGTAAGTTTATTTGAATAAATGATTTTCTATTCTCAAATTGTGATCACCAATAGAGAAGGTCGTAACGGTAGTCAAGTTTCCACACCAACTGTTTGTGGTCTCACACATAATAATTGTAGTGGAATTAAACAAAATAATAGAAATCTATCGAGTAAAAGATAGGATAACGACGACGGTCGTACTAGGTGTATAAATATGAAACCGGACTGATTTTTGAAAAAATGTATCGTTTAATACTCTACACACTGGGGCGATTTTATTCGAAATATTTTCCTTCATTAGCCACACCAGCCTCCCACCTCTCGGGCAATTTTCGAATTCCGTGGCGGAAGAATTCTTCAACCAATTTTCTGAACCAATTTTCCTGAACCAATTTTCGACCCATTTTGACACTTCTTGAAAATTGGCGAAGCGGTGCTCAGACAATGCGTGGCCAATGGATGCGAAAAGGTTCTACCCCCAAGGAGATAAAATAGGGGATGAAAGTTTGTATGAAACTTTGTCAATTTTAAAACGATCGGGCTGAGACTTTGCATGCATAAATCTACTATGACGTAGGCATCCCCTAAGAAAGGATTTCGATAACTTCCACCCCTAAAGGGATAAATTAACGCGAGCGAAGCCGCGGGCAAAAGCTAGTTGTACAATAAAGTTCTCACAATAATCATACCGCTAATTATTAGCATTACACAATGATATGAACTGCAACATGACGAGTTCATACAACGAAGTATCCCGTAATTGGCTGAAAAGCACTCTATAGTATTTTTTTTTTCTTTAATATAAATAAAATTCTGTTAACATGATAATATAAATAAAATTCTGTTTAGTTTACTTTTCATTATATAACCTTATCTAGCTATCTAGCGTATATTGAATGCGTCTATATAATTTAGCTCTTAGGCATACATAGTGTTGGATTACAATCCAGTTTTGTACCGAACTACACGCTCCTAATTATATTATTATATTGACTGTAATCTGTTTTGTATGCTAATAAATAAATAAATAAATATACATAGATTTAAATTATATATCCCTAATAAACCCCAACAAATAATTACAATTCTTTCCCTTAAAACCTTTGTCGCTCAAGGAATAGAAATTCGCAAACATTGTTTCAATTGTCTTTAGCAACATCTGTTGCTATTGTAAGGTGAGAAGAGTGAGCGCATAGACAATACTGTCATAGACATTCCCACGCACCGCCAGGAAGCATAGACAACCCTATAGGTTAAATTAAAAAAAAACGCACCCGCATCGCGTCACTGCGAACATCTGTCCCGCCAACACATACAATATGTACTCGCTCGCACTTCAATCCGTTCGTATATCTGTCTCTGTCGTTGGCAGGTAGAACTTGTTCGGTAGTATGCAAGTAGGATGTGCAAGTGTGTATGTTACTTACAATTGTGTATCGATTGATTAATATAACGAGTCATTCAATTATTTATTACAGAATATTCGTAATAAATTAGAAAGAAAAAAGTTGCGAGGTAACAGATTGAGCTGGTATGGGCATGTTATGCGGAGGAATGAGGACCATGTCTTATGGAAAGTGTATAATATGAATGTGGATGGATGTAAAGGGAGGGGACGCCCTAAGAAAAGATGGATGGATTGTGTGAAAGATGATATGAATAAATGAAGAGTATGTTTAGATATGACGACTGATAGAGAGCAGTGGAAGAGAATGACATACTGCGCCGACCACAAATAATGGGATAAAGGCAAGGCAATGATGATTCGTAATAAATTATTATTATATATTTATTCAATTTAGTAGATTGTTATTTTTTCATATATATGTTTTTTATACTACTTAGGTGGCGAAAAGGCATACGGCCCATCTGATGGTAAACGGCTACCGTAGCCTATGGACGCCTGAAACACCAGAGGTGTCACATGCGCATTGCCGACCCTTAAGAAACCTTAATATACCCTTCTTGAAAAACCCCATGCTGTAGTCTCTCGAGAAAACCTCGGCAGGTAGTTCATTCCACAATCTAAGTGTACGCGGGAGGAAGCTCCTCTGAAACCGCACTGTCCGAGACCACTTAGGTTCCAGCGTGTGGGGATGAATTCCCTGTCGATGGCGAGCGGTGCGATGGTAAAAGGTAGCCGTAGGCATCATCATATATGATTTTATGAGTACTTATGACACATATACGCCTCTCGTTTAGTACTGTAATTTATTTTATATTATACGTTTCTATCCGCGAAAACCTCTAAGTGGCCGGCCGCTCTGATTTAATTATGTTTATAACTATGTTTGTAAATAGCCTTGGTTTTCCAAAAATAAATAAAGAAATAACCCTAGACAATTAACACAGCGCCATCTAGTTCCAAGCTGAGCAGAGCTTGTGTTATGGGTACTAGACAACTGATATAAATAAAGAAATAACCCTAGACAATTAACACAGCGCCATCTAGTTCCAAGCTGAGCAGAGCTTGTGTTATGGGTACTAGACAACTGTTATAAATACTTAGACACATGTTTTTGTACATACATACAACACCCAGACCGAGGGGGGAGGGGGATTGTTAGTAATGTGTGGACTACGATGTGACTACTCACGTTGTGCCAACTGACTTGACCTCATGCTCATTCTATCAGGCTGCACTGCTGCCCCGCCAGCGTAAACCATCAGCGCAGGCGGGTGCACCAATTCATAATCATATAAAAAAAACACCAAACCGATACAAACAATATACAAATATTTCGTATAGAATACTGTGCAAGGAATTGAACCCGCGACCGCCAACGTAATGCTAAACCGCTAGACCATCAAATTCCAATAATTAATAATAATTCAATTATAAGCTCACACTTGATATAAGAATCTACCAATTATTTATTGTGTACCGACGTGCAAAGTTACTTACCCTCTACAGTAGTTTCCAATGTACGAGCGAGACAACGCTATACGTGTGAGAGAGAGGTATGTATCGATGTAAGGGTGCGCGCGCGACCCCGTCACACACCGACGCGGGCGCCACCCTCCGAGGGGTGAAATACTGTATATTGAAATTACAGTAACCTGTAGTTAGTTTTCTTATAGCAAAATAATTATGAAACTGGGAACTCATCTCAACACGCTGGAACCTACGTGATCTCGGACAGTGCGGTTTCAGAGGAGCTTCCTCCCGCGTACACTTACATTGTGGAATTCAAATTCCAAAATAATTTATTCATGTAGGACATTTTAGCCGCTTCCCTACCGTCCAGTTCAGTATATAGATCCATTTGAGAAGAACTGGATGAACTACCTGCTGAGGTTTTCTCACGAGACTACAGCATGGGGTTTTTCAAGAAGATTATATTTAGGTTACTTAAGGGTCGGCAACTTAAGGGTTCGCACGACACCCCTAATGACTCATACGTCAATAGGCTACGGTAACCGTTTACCATCAGATGGGCCGTATGCTTATTTTCCACAATCGTAATATAATTTTTTTAAGCTATCTGAAGTCTGGACCTATTTTTGATAATGTAATGGTGCACCCGCCTGCGCTAACGGTATACGCTGGTGCCCACCAGTGGAGGATAAGATGAGCATGAGGTCAGGTCAGTTAGCACATCGTGACAAATCCACCTATTTAACGCGATGGTTTCTAGGGGGAACCGCGTGGAGGTCAACCTGACATGGTACATTGCTAGCAATAAGATCATCAGTCCACATTACTAACAATTCCCTTTCAAGCTAGTGAGGTTATAAAATATAGGAGAAAGTCTCACGCGTGTCCCGGCCCGGTGGGTGCGCGTGCGCCGGCTCGCAATTGGCGGCCGTCGCCAGGTGCAACACTACTACCCCGCGCCCCGCACCCTCGACGCCGCCCCCGCACCGCCGCACCACCGGCCATAGCATAGGATTTTAGCTACAAGAATAGGGAAGTGACTATATCGATAGTCATGATCTGTCGATATTAGTACATCTCGATAACACTGGACTGTTGGTTTCACATTCGGTTTTATTTTTTATGATCACGATTTCCGCGAAATACAACGAATTGGTATATGTGAGTATGTCAGTTTTTCTGTGTTTTTAGGTATGTACCTACATGTTTGATGTGATGATGACGACCCGTGGTCTAGCGGTCTAGCACACCGGTTTACGACCGATGGTCGCGGGTTCGATTCCTCGCACATCACACTCATGAATACAAATGTTTGTACCGTACATTTGTATTCATGAGTGTGATTGTTTATATCGGTCTGTGTGTTTTCTATGTATAATATGTATGTATATACGAAAAAACAATATCTATGTACTTGTATTAGTTATCTAGTACCCATAACACAAGCTTTAGCTAGCTTAACTTGGGTCTAGATGGCGCTGTGTGAATTGTCCTGAGATTATTGTTATTATGTTATGTTTTGTTAATTGTAAGCAACAATTTGTCATATAAATGTCGTAGTTGCCTGTAATTAAGGTTGCGTATAATAAATAAAATTGGAGTGTCTGTTTGTAATATTGAAATAACCGTTTTTATGAAGCATATGAATATAAATACAGTACATACACCAAAGTAACATTTTTTACAATTTTTATCAGTCTGTCTGTGTTTCTTCCGGATAATCTCTGAAATGGCTGGACCGATTTGACGGAATTTTTTTGATAGGTAGCTGATGCATTAAGGAGTAACTTAGGCTTCTTTTATAGATAAATAAAGTTTAATTCCACGCGGACGAAGTCGCGTGTACAGCTAGTATATAATGTAATTGTATTGGTGTAAATCTTATTGGCGACCTAATAAATAAAAAAATAAATATATCGTATGAGAATATCGATATCTCGTAAATATCGGCGCGTGCGCAACATTACAGTGGCAAAAACCCGGCGCCCCTCGCCGGCGCAGGTATAAATGACAAAACCACCGCACTCCATCGTTATCACATGGTACACACTTCATATCTCGGATAGGTCAATTTACTTCAACACGGACATATAATTTTTTTTTGTTTTTTATTTACTTAATACAGAAAACATGTGTACTAATTTACTGAAGAAACGATGATATTCACAGAAGTATAAAACTGTGTTGCGAATATCGAATAGCATATCAGGACAGCCTCGGTGGTCTAGTGGTTCCGCACACCGCTTTACTATCCGATGGTCGCGGGTTCGATTCCTCGCACGGTACAAACATTTGTATTCATGAGTATGATTGTTTGTATCGGTCTGGATGTTTTCTATGTATAATATGTATGTATTTACGAAAAAAATATATCTATGTATTTGTATCAGTTGTCTAGTACCCATAACACAAGCTCTGCTTAGCTTGGGACTAGATGGCGCTGTGTGAATTGTCCTGAAATATTATTATTATTATTATATGTCGTCGGTTAAATAGAAAAATGGCAGTATTTAGAATGTACATTTTTTACAGGACTAGCACTTAAAGTTTTAATTTTTAAATTAAGATTTCAAATTTACACAGAAATCTAAATATATAACTCAAAGGTGACTGACGTAGTGATCTATCAACGTACAGCCCAAACCACTAGACGGATCGGGCTGAAATTTGGCATGCAGGTAGATGTTATGACGTAGACATCCGCTAAGAAAGGATTTTGATTAATTCTATCCCCAAGGGGATAAAATAGGGGATGAAAGTTTGTATGAAACTTTGTCAATTTTAAACCGATCGGGCTGAGACTTTGCATGCATAAAGCTATTATGAGGTAGGCATTGATGGAGATATTCAGTGGATTACATATATAGCAGTAAATATAATTTATTTTCGTTCCGATCACAGTTGCACGTTACATACAAACTGTTACTTAGCAACATTACTTATTTTAAATGTGATGAATTATACTTTTGCTTCTTAAATCAATGTGCCCAATAGGCATCCCCTAAGAAAGGATTTTGATAAATTCCACCCCTAAGGGGATAAATTAACGCAAGCGAAGCCGCGGGCAAAAGCTAGTTATATATAATTTTAAAAGTAAATAAAATTTCATTTAATCCCCACTTTGGTACGACACCCGTGCTAACATGTCTGTCTGTATGTTTGCCAATTCCTTACGCAAGTGTTGTGTCAACTTACACTGTACATGTGTTATCATGGATATCATTATCACTTCCTCGGAACTGTCTGCGTCGCATGCCCGTAAAAACGTGACCCACGGGTTTTCGTGCGGATAATCGGATGAGTGAATTCGTTGGACTTAGGTTCAGTTTCAACGGTCTCGGTAGTGTAGAGGTTTGACACTCCGATGGTTGAGGGTTCGATTCCTGGTACAAACATTTGTATTCATGAGTATGATTGTTTTTATCAGTTTATATCAGTTGTGTAGCACCCATAACACAAGCTTTGTTTAGATTGGATTCTAGGGTCTATTATTACAACTATACATAAAAAATACAGTAGTCTCGGCAGCTGGTATAATTATATAACTAGCTGTACACGCGACTTCGTCCGCGTGGAATTTAACTTTATTTTTATAAAATAAAAGTAGCCTAAGTTACTCCTTGTTACATCAGCTACCTGCAAATGAAAGCCACGTCAAAATCAGTCCAGCCATTTCAGAGATTAGCCGGAACAAACAGACTGACAGACAGACAGACAAAAATGGAAAAAAAATTTTGGTGTTTTGTATTCATATGCATGTAGTAAAAAACGGTTACTTCAAAATTACAAACAGACACTACAATTTTATTTATATGTATAGATAACAATAATGTAGGACAATTCACACAGCGCCATCTAGTCCCAGGCTAAACAGAGTTTGTATTATAGGGACTAGATATATTTTTTGTAAATACATAAATATTATACATAGAAAACACCCAGACCGATACAAACAATCATACTCATGAATACAAATGTCTGTACCGTGCGGGGGATTGAACGTGCGACCATCGGAAGTAAGGTATGCTAAACCACTAGACACCGAGGCCGTCAAGTAAAGTGAAATATGTAATGTTAGGGCATGTAATTAATTCATTAATTTATATGTACTGCATATCTAGGTAAAGTTTGTCACCCATGTAGGCGGGGTGGTTACCCTTGATGGACTGTACTGTGTTATATATAAGAGTATACTATATAAATATTTATTTATATAACATTTACATTTATATAGCTGTACCCTCGATGGATGTGTGGTGTGACGAGGATAGACAAGATAAAGAATGAATACATCAGAGGAAGTATGAAAGTGGCACCGATGTCAGAGAGGTTAAAGAGTAATCGTCTATCGTGGTATGGGCATGTAATGCGTAGGAATGAAGATCATATCCTAAGGACGGTGTTACATATGAATGTGGATGGTTATAGGGGTAGAGGAAGACCGAAAAAGAGATGGATGGACTGTGTGAATGATGATATGGTGAGAAAGGGAGTAAATAACGGAATGACTGCGAACAGAGATGAATGGAAGAGAAAAACATATTACGACGACCACAAATAAATGGGATAAGGAAGAAGCAGATGATGATGACCCTCGAATTAGAATTTAACCTTATTTTTCTAAAATAAAAGTAGCGAAGTTACTCCTTATTACATCAGCTACCTGCAAATGAAAGTCCCGTCGAAATCGGTCCAGCCAGAGATTAGCCGGAACAAAGTGACAGACAAAAATTGTAAAAAATGTTATTTCGGTGTATGTACCGTATTTATTTTCAAATGCATGTAGTCAAAAACTGTTATTTCAATATTACAATCAGACACTCCAATTTTATCTTATATATAAAATTCTCGTGTCACAGTTTTCGTTCCCATACTCCTCCGAAACGGCTTGACCGATTTTCATGAAATTTTGTGAGCGTATTGAGTAGGTCTGAGAATCCAACATCTATTTTTCATCCCCCTAAATGTTAGGGGTAGTCCACCCCTAAATATTTTTTTTATTTTAAGGCAAAACTGCGTTTGCCGGGCCAGCTAGTATATATATTATCATCTACTTCTTCCTTATCATTTATTTGAGGTCGTCGTAATATGTTGTTCTCTTCCATTCATCCCTGTTCGCAGTCATCTCATTATTTACTCCCTTTCTTACCATATCATCTTTCACTCATCCATCTCTTTTTCGGTCTTACTATATATAGTATATGTGTTAATTATGTTAAACCATCTCTGTAAAACCACATTTAAACAATAAATTTCATTTCATTTCATTTCATACATGTATATAGAAGATGGTTACAATATACCATCAGACAGTTAGCTAGTACAGAAATAAAAAGTTAATAAATCCTGACGTATGTATCTTCCGGTATTGAAATATAGGTAAGTACGTACAACACAAGTTTGAGATAGAGCACGATGCAAATCTATTGTGTAATGACCTTCGAACATATATATATTGATAACACTAGCCCTTATTTGAAAGGTTTAATCTGTAACATACTAACACTAATATACTAATAGAAATAGAAATAGAAATAATCTTTATCCAAATAAACTTAATATAAGCACTTTTGAATAGTCAAGTTTTTTTATTCTACCGCACATTCGGATTGCAGACTCATCACAAGAAGAATGAGCAAGATACTTGTGTGTGGCTCTTTTAAATAAATATTGATTAACTTATATTTAATTAACAACAAGGATTAGGCATGCGACAATCAACATAGAAACCTCTGTTCAATCTCTGTTCAATCAGATAACATTGTCAGCGCTATGAATTTTAAGTTAGATATTATTTTTAATATTTTTAATAATATTATAAAGCTGAAGAGTTTGTTTATTTGAAGGCGCTATTGGTTCGAATTAAAATATTCATTTTGTGTAGGGCAGTCCACTTGTCGAGGAAGGTTTTATGTAACATTACGCTACGACCAATAGGAGCGGAGCTGCAATGACAAGTATTGCAAAAGATGGGAAACTATACGCAAAGTTGCGCAAATATATATATATATATTTGCATATTACAATACTTACATATTAATAAAAGATTATACAGGACATTTAGAATATCTATAACAGTTTTCAATCTTTATAATATTACTAGCTGTGCCCGCGACTTCGTCCGCGAGAAATAGTGACCTTCGCCAAAAAATATTTCATAATCTAACCCAAAAAAACCAAAGAAAAAAGTATCATTGTTCTAGTTACAAAAATGACGAATTTTCATATAAATTTTCATCCCCTATTTTATTTAAGGGAATAATTTTCAAGCTTCTAAAAATGACGAAACTTCCATACAATATTTCATCTCCTCTTTCAACCCCTTACAACCCTTTTTTCACTTCAAGAAGTAGCCTATGTCCTTTCTCAAGAACTAGACTTTCTGTGTACCAAGTTTCATTTATATCGGTTCAGTAGTTTTGGTGTGAAAGCGAGACAGACAGACATACAGACAGACAGAATTCACCAGGAATTTATCACGATGGTATCCAGTGGGAACAGCGTGGTACATTAGTAGCAATGGGGTTGTTAGTCCACAGTACTAACAATCCACTTCCCCAGGGGGGCTTATTGTTGGTAACGGGACCTCTAGGTCCCCTATTTCAAGAAAGGCACTATGTCATGTCGCCAATAACTCCAGATGTACCGGGGGGAAGGGGATTGTTAGCAATGTACCATGTCAGGTTGACCTCCACGCGGTTCCTCCTGGAAACCATCGTGATAAATTTCTGATGAATTTGTCACGATGGGCTAACTGACCTGACCTCATGCTCATCTTATTATCCTCCACTGGTGCCCCGCCAGCGTAAACCGTTAGCGCAGGCGAGTGCACCATTCCATTATCATTCATAAAAAAGAACTCCAGATGTACCACGGATATTACAACAAGAATAGCCATGGCAAAAAAAGTATTTAATGACAAAAAAATACCTTTTACGTGCTAAGATATCCAAGAACTCACGGAAACGATTTATTAAGACCTATATCTGGAGTATAGCTTTGTATGCATGTGAAACGTGGACATTAACTCAAAAAGAAAAGGACAAACTGGAAGCTTTTGAAATGTGGTGCTGGAGAAGGATGGAAAGAATTAGCTGGATAAAAAGGGTAAAAGAAAAAAGCCTGATATTGAATGCTATAGAAAGTAGAAAAGGAAAAATGTTGGAGCACTTGATATGGCACGATGAATTTTTGAAACTAATTATTGAGGGAAAGATAGAAGGAAAGAGGGGGAGAGGAAGACCAAGGCACAGTTACATCAAACAAATTAAAGACAGAATTGGAGTCGTGTCGTATCAAGGCTTAAAGAGTATGATGGAAGATCGTAGAAAGTGGCAAGAGCTCCACCGACAAGAGCGTTGCTCTTAAATTTAATGAATGAATAGGTAAACAACTCTACAAGTACTTACATAAATACAAATGAAATATTACTTTAAATAATTAAGATTAAAAAGTAAAAATACTTACGTTTTATTGTATAAAACTAATACAACAAAGTGTGACCACAACAACACTATATCTACGCACGAACTATGATCATCATAAAGAAAAACAACTACATAACTATGCAAAAAATATTTACAGTTTATAAATATAAAACGTAAAACTCAAGTGCACAATCAACAACAATAACAAACAAATAAAGCAAACAACAAAGTGTGCTAACAACAATTAAATATACACTTCACAGTCCGCAGTAATTGTGGTAACACGACAGCAAATTGGTGATGTTTGTGATGAATACCAACTAATGAAATATAACAATGAGGAAAAATAAAGAAAGTCAAGAATAAGTGCGCTAACAACAAATACAACAAAAATATAGTAGTAACACAACAATGCTCATTCATTACGGTCACGGCGTCATGATGTTGATAAAGCCAACTGCTTGTCTAGCTAATGGTAGCAAGTAAAGTGCGAAAACAACAACAATAAGCGTGAACAACAAAGTGAACTTATGAAAAATATTCGACACACAGATACAAAACAAGTAAAGTGCGGGAACAACAAAAATAAGCGAACAACAAATTGAACTTATAAAACAACACACAGATACAGAACAAATATAGTGCGGGAACAACAAAGTGAGCCAACAACAATGTGTGACATATAGTGACACAACAACGCCCGCTCACCCATTGCGGCGGTACATCGGCGTGCTGATGGTGCTGATGGTGGTGATGGTGTCGCCTGTCTGGCTGGTGGTGACCGTTGGACGCGGCGCACGACGTCGCCGCCACGCCGTACTATCGTGCAGAAAACGTTTATTGGTGTGTGGACTATGTGATGGACTGACGACACTATTTACACATGTGTGGCTATTAATACAAGTTAATTAATTGTTGTATGTGTGCAGTACATAAATGAACAAAATTTCAGTGCCTAGTAATACACTCCGATTAATCCCCCGTCCAATTCAAATGGGGATCGAAATTACAATTACCTGAGCTGAGGTTTAAACCCCAGCAGTGCACTCAGACTACAGTCATATCTAACTTTAGTGGCACTGCTGGGTCTGTCAGACAGGAGCTAGCCTTCAGCCGCTTCATAAGTCCAACCGCGGGTTTGTCTGCACTAGCCCCCTATCGTTGGTGAAACTGTGAAGGCCAGCTGTGGCCAACAATTTTTTTATTGGTAATTAGAGTGAACAAGATGAAGAAAGGTTCACCTGCAGTTAAGTGGAAGGCAATATTCAAAGCCAAAGATAATTTTTGTATGCACGGCATTTTAGTCGCTTATGGAAGTCAAACTTTTAGATTAATTTTTGTTCGCCCATTATTTTATTCAGTCTATAGATTCGATTGAGAATAACTTACTCAAGTAGACCTTCAGCTTTTACACCACTCCAGTTAAATCACTTGACATTCACAAATTCCAATATATTCTTTTTAAAACCTGTTCTCTGTAATATCTATTCTCGTTAGATAAGATCTCGAGCAGTAAGCATACAGGCTCGTAACTTACCGTCGCCTGTAATTCGGTACACCCCCCTCCAACCCCTCCCCCCGAACTATTTACAGTCCATCTCTTGCTAACACTAAACGCTATCTAAACTCCTACGAATCGCCTACACCCTTTTACGTCCCTTGTGTAGGGTAACCATGTGTTTAGTAACAAAAGTAAGGATTAATTCAGGAAATTTTCGAAGAAAGTACGAACATTTTGTTAATGAATGGTCCTTATCTGATGCAGTTTCTAAGAACAAATCTTGAAAAGAAAGCCTAATTATAACTATAAGTTTTTAATATCTATATCATATGAGTCTGTATGTTTGAACACGTGGACTCACGTGGTTCACCGAGAAAGGCAATACAATACGCAATGACAAAAACGAGAATAAAAAAAAAACAATTCTTTTTGTTTTTTTTTTCTATACTACGATGGTGGCAAACAAAAACACAATCCATTTGATTGTAAGCCGTAGCTTATCAACGCCTGAAACACCAGGGGTCACCTACGAGTTGCCGATCCTTATGCTGCAGTATCTAGAGAAAACCTCGGCAGGTAGTTCATTTTACAATCTAAATGTACGTAGGTGGAAGTTCCTCTGAAACCGCACTGTCTGAGACCACTTAGATTCTAGAGTAAGGGGAAAAATTCAAATTGAAATTAAATTGACCTCGGCAGGTAGTTCATTCCATAATCTAAGTGTACGCGGGAGGAAGCTCCTCAGAAATCGCACTGTCCGAGACCACTTAGATTCTAGAGTAAGGGGAAAAATTCAAATTGAAATTAAATTGACCTCAGCAGGTAGTTCATTCTATAATCTAAGTGTACGCGGGAGGAAGTTCCTCTGAAACCGCACTGTCCGAGAATAGTTAGATTCTAGAGTAAGGGGAAAAATTCAAATTGAAATTAAATTGACCTCGGCAGGTAGTTCATTCCATAATCTAAGTGTACGCGAGAGGAAGCTCCTCAGAAATCGCACTGTCCGAGACCACTTAGATTCTAGAGTAAGGGGAAAAATTCAAATTGAAATTAAATTGACCTCAGCAGGTAGTTCATTCTATAATCTAAGTGTACGCGGGAGGAAGTTCCTCTGAAACCGCACTGTCCGAGAATAGTTAGATTCTAGAGTAAGGGGAAAAATTCAAATTGAAATTAAATTGACCTCGGCAGGTAGTTCATTCCATAATCTAAGTGTACGCGGGAGGAAGCTCTTCTGAAACCGCACTGTCCGAGACCACTTAGATTCTAGAGTAAGGGGAAAAATTGAAAATAAAAATACGGGGAATCCTGTAATACTCGTACATATGGAGACCCTATGACCATGTAACTAATGTTAGCGTCCCGCAATCAATTCCCGACTTTATTCCCATACGAATTAGAGTGACGTCGTGCACCGGCTATAAAAGAGTCAGACCGCCATAGTAAAAGTAAGATGTCCCTAGGAGAGGACACTTAACTAAATGGCGGGAATAAAAGACGGTCGTTGACCCTGATAATGCAATTAGGGAATTTCAGCGGACCCGGACCGCTCCGTGGGGTAACGTCGCCTGGGTCGAGCGGTTATAATACCCTGTTACACACTATGATGATTAGACGTTCGATTCCTGAATTGAAAAACAAAAACAGAAGAAAAATTGTAGCGTTTGAAAATACAATAGATTTTTTTTCAAAGATGTTTCGCTTTTGGAAGACGAGATGTTACAGTACCCTGTTTCAGACTATGATGATGAAAAGTTCTATTTGTGAATTGAAGAAGATATTTTTTCAAAGATGATTCGCTTTTGGTAGACGAGATGTTACAGTACCCTGTTTCAGACTATGATGATGAGGTTCTATTTGTGAATTGAAGAAAACAGAAAAAAACTGTTGCGTTGGAAGACGCAATAGATTTTTTTTCAAAGATGTTTCGCTTTTGGAAGACGAGATGTTACAGTACCCTGTTTCAGACTATGATGATGAAAAGTTCTATTCCTAAATTGAATAAAACATAATAAAAAAATTGTTTCCTACAGGTTGCTTTAACTATAGTAAATTTTAAGATTATATTGTGTACTAGCGACTCGCCCAGGGTTCGCACGGATACAAAACTTTGAATTTCTCAGCCTGTTTTAAACTATACCACGCATGTATTATACAGATAAACCTTCCTCTTGAATCACTCTATCTATTAAAAAAACCGCTTCAAAATCCGTTGCGTAGTTTTAAAGATTTAAGCATACATAGTGACGGACAGACAGCGACAGCGACTTTGTTTTATACTATATAATGATAATGATATATATACATATTGGACGGCAATCATATTTTTTTATTATGGATGATAATAATAATAGTGCCTGCGCTAACGGTTTACGCTGGCAGGGCACCAGTGGAGGATGACAATTTGTCACGATGAGTTAACTGACCTGACCTCATATCAGGGAAAGGAATTGTTAATAATGTGGACTAATGACCCCACTGCTAGCAATGTACCATATCAGGTTGATCTCCACGCTGTTTCTACTAGAAATCATCGTGATAGCTTCCTGGTGAATTTGTCACGATGTGCTAACTGACCTGACTTTATACTCATCTTATCATCCTCCATTGGTGCCCCGCCAGCGTAAACTGTTAGCGCAGGCGGGTGCACCATTTCATTATCATCCATTATAAACAACAATAACAAGAAAAACAAGTTCTGTGTAGCTTGGAACTAGATGGCATAGAAGTGGGTTCATCATCATCATCATCTGCTTCTTCCTTATCCCATTTATTTGTGGTCGGCCTAATATGTTTTTCTCTTCCATTCATCCCTCGCAGTCATCTCGTTATTTACTCCCTTTCTTACCATATCATCTTTCACACAGTCCATCCATCTCTTTTTCGGCCTTTATCCATCCACATTCATATGTAACATATTCCTTAAAATATTATCAACTTTTATATCTACTAATATTATAAAGCTGAAGATTTTGTTTGTTTGAACGCGCTAATGTCAGGAACTACTGGTTCGAATTGAAAAATTCTTTGTGTTGGAGAGTCCATTTGTCGAGGAAGGTTTTAAGCTATATAAACATTACGCTACGACCACTACGAGCCGAGCTGCAATGAAAAATATTGCAAAAGATGGAGAAATGAAACGCAGACGAAGTTGCGCCGGTCTACTAGTTATTAATATTACAACTACATAACTCCTTTCAAAGTAGATGACAGCCTGCACAGAAAACTGACAGTATGAGAGAAAGAGTTATCCACACAGACCACCTTGTACAAAACGCAAGTCTGTTCAAGTTACTTGCTTGCTTGAAAGTGATTAACGATTAGTTGACAGCACAGACCAATGTAAACATCAGAAAGATACGTTATTCTCTTACTAGTCTGCGAGAAAAACTACTGTTGGAAATTAAATTGGAGATCAAAAATTCATAATTTAGTCAACATTCTCACAGTTTAATTATTAACTCGACATTACATCACGCAGACCATTTTGTACAAAACTCAAGTCTGTTCAAGTTACTTGCTTGCTTGAAAGTGATTAACGATTAGTTGACAGCACAGACCAATGTAAACATCAGAAAGATACGTTATTCTCTTACTAGTCTGCGAGAAAAACTACTGTTGGAAATTAAATTGGAGATCAAAAATTCATAATTTAGTCAACATTCTCACAGTTTAATTATTAACTCGATATTACATCACGTAGACCATTTTGTACAAAGATCAAGTCAGTTCAAGTTACTTGCTTGCTTGAAAGTGATCAACGATTAGTTGACAGCACAGACCAATGTAAACATCAGAAATGTAAAAATCATTCTGCGAGAAAAATTATTGTTGGAAATTAAATTGGAGATCAAAAATTCATAATTTAGTTCACTCACAGTTTAATTATTAACTTTACATTACATCATTTCACTGTTGAGGGCCGTGATGGCTCATGTTTAAAACATAATGGCCAAACTAGGAAATAAATCGAAATATAAAGAAATCCCGGTCCACGCACACAACGACATACACACACACATACGCGTACGACTGTGAGTTGTACGTCTTCAGTTTTATAGCTCTGTTGTACAGTCGTTAAGAAAAATGATTCAGATTTGACGACCGCGATGGTGGAGCCTTTAGTATAGTTTTAAGGACCGATGGTCGCTGTTTCGATGACCGTATGATGAAAAATTTGAATTCATGTACACCATACATATATGTACATTCATTTAATACATAAATTGTATTGTATATATTCAAATTCATAATATCTTCATTCATGTAGGTCTATTACAGACTCTTATGATATGTCAAATCTACCGTCAGTTCGGAATGATTTCGAGATGAGAACTGACAAGAAACTCAGCTCGTATTTTTTTTTAATGTTGTACATATTTACAATAATACTATTTCATTTAAATTCAAATTTGGGAGAATAGAGTGACCACCAGCATATGCTATATAAAAAAAAATCAAAAAATCTAATCAGTGTTCGCAACCTGAACAGACCAGTCCCCACAAGCAACACTCGTTGACGAGTATGACGGATGAGCCAGCCATCATTGCACTCAACCATATTAGAGGGAGCACATCGACCCGGCCCACCACGCCGCCACAAGTTTGATCTTTATAGCGAGCATGACTGTTTCAAGTTACTCCACTACGTCATTTATATTATTTACAGCATAAACTGTACCAATCACAGTTTTCACCCATTATATATATGTAAACAGTACATGTAAATTATTATTTAGTATTCTTATGCCATTTTTATTTCTCTACTCCATTCTTGCGCCATCTATCCATTTTTTGATTCTACCACTCATTCGGAACGCAGATTCATCACACTCTTTTGAAGAGATGTCTTTTTTATATAATAATTACAGTATTACAAGTAAGAGGCATGCGATAATCAACATAGAAATCGCTACGCACTCATTATTAGTGTAATCAGATAATCTTGTCAGTGCTATGGATTTTTCCCATTTATTCGTGGTCGTCGTAATATGTATTTCTCTTCCATTCATCTCTGTTCGCAGTCATCTCGTTATTTACTTCCTTTCTTACCATATCATCTTTCACACGGTCCATCCATCTCTTTTTCGGCCTTAAAACTAAATCAAATATACTATTTTTTTATGGAAGTTTTTCTATAAAAACGTTATTGTCGTTAACGATGTTTAACATTATTGTTATGATCAACTATTAAAATCCACGTTACTCTAAGACGTTCCTATCAAAAATATCACTCTTCTTAGTGCCTGTACATTTTACATCTAAGAGGCAACAGCAAGCACGCGAATTAAAAGCGAGTTACCTCCCCCTCCGATGCATCCCTCCCTCCCGCCCTCACCCCTATAGTATCCGCGCTGTAAATAAATAATATATAACTTTTTATTGCTCTGTGCTACGAGGAAGTTACAACGTGGCCATGAAGCGTGCATTTTAATTGCGTTACTACGTCATAATTTTGTACTTGACACTTTATTGTGAAGCACATAAGAATTAAGTTGCTAAAAATTGTGTGGACTCGATGGTGTAGCGGTTTTCCTTCCGAAGGTCACTGGTTCGATTCGTATTTTTTTTTTAATAATTAATATACATTTATCTGCTTCATTTGCTACGTAGTTTTAAGTATATTTTCAACAATAAAAAGCTAAAAAGCTTAATCTAATGCTACAAATATCCATACTAATTTATAAATGCGAAAGTAACTCTGTCTGTCTGTCTCACTTTCACGCCATAACTACTGTACCGATAGTCTAGGCCCTGAGAAAGGACATAGGCTACTTTTTAATGCGAAGAAAGGGTTGTAGGGGTTTGAAAGGGGGGATGAAACGTTGTATGGAAGTATCGTCATTTTTAAAGCTAGAAGCTTGAAACTTATTTTTTAAGCTTTTGACTATCAATATGACCTTCAAAGTTTGTACGAATTTTACCCTTAAGGGTGTAAAATAAAATAGGGGATGAAAAGGAAACTCCTCATTCGTCCTCTATTCCATGCGAACGAAGTCGCGGGCACAGCTAATATATAATATAATTAAGATTTCTTCAATATAGGTCTTCATTTATAATTTATCAAGTGATGATGATGATGCTGATATGTTGATCTACATTCAACCACATAAAAAAAATTATTACAATATCTCGAGCCGTTGATACTTGAAAAAAATTCATCTCTTATTCGATCTGTTCGTTATTGCTATATCTGAAACGGCTGCACCGATTTTAACGGGACTTTCATGCGCAAATTGCTAATGTCATAAAGTGTAACTTACTTCCATTTTAGAAATTAATTTTAATTCTCATGCGAAGTTACGGATAACAGCTAGTAATTACTAATCTTTATATATAAAAATTACGTGTTCCGTTGTTTGTCCGTTATGGACTCCTAAACGATTGCAAATTTGATTTGCACATTGTGTGCAATTGGATCAACTTGAAAGATAGGATAGCTTACATCTCAATTTATAGTCGCAATAATAATTTATTCAAGAACCTTAGCCGCTGCAACACGTGGCCGGGTCTGCTATTATCAGTATAGACAGTAGATTTGACATACCATAAGAGTCTGTAATAGACCTATATGAATAAAGTGTTAAATCATATTTACTGAGCAAAGCCTATTACTCACTAAACGATTACTTGAATGACGGGCGTGCATGGCAATAGTTGTTCATGCGATGAATTTTCATTTAATGTTAGACATAGACACCTATATAAATATACAGTAAAAGTTAAAAGTAAAGTACAAGTACAGTAAAAGTTAAAAGTAAAGTACAGTAAAAATAAAGTTCAAACTTGTGGCGGCGTGGTGGGCCGGGTCGATGTGCTCCCTCTAATATGGTTGAGTGCAATGATGGCTGCCTCATCGGTCATACTCGTGTACGGGTGCTGCTTGTGGGGACTGGTCTGTTCAGGTTGCGAACACTAATTAGATTTTTTGATTTTTTTTTATATAGCATATGCTGGTGGTCACTCTATTCTCCCAAATTTGAATTTAAATGAAATAGTATTATTATAAATATGTACAACATTAAAAAAAAAATACGAGCTGAGTTTCTTGTCAGTTCTTCTCATCTTGCAATCATTCCGAACTGACGGTAGATTTGACATATCATAAGATAGACCTACATGAATAAAGATATTTTGGATTTGAATTTGAATTTGAATACATTGTAAATAAACTGGCTTTAAAAAAAGTAATTCAATTGAGTTTCTTGCCAGTTCTTCTCAATTGGATCTATATACCGAACTGGACGGTATGAAAAAAAACAATTAGAATGAAATAATTTGACGTTCATAAGCGGCTAAAATGTCCTACATGAATAAATGATTTTTGAATTTGAATGATATTTTGAAGGCAATACAAACAAACACACAAACAAATTGACTATATACAGTATATATTTCGTCAGTTATACAACGGTCCTTGCTGCGTTGAAGCGGTAATACAAGAGCTGCAATCGACTGGTTGACGACTTGCACGTAAAGGTACTAAGTGCAGCCAGGTCGGAATGCCGTCCGACGGGCAGATGTTCGAACCCGCTTTGTCTCACCTCACACTCACTCTACATACAATGTATGATTTTGTAATTATTGTATTTCAAACTAGCTGTACACGCGATTTCGTCCGCGTGGAATTTTGCGACATTACTTTATTTTTTAGAAAACAGACGAGGAAAAATGTTAGGAGACTTGATACGGCACGAGGATTTCATGAAAATTATTATTGAGGGGAAAATAGAAGGAAAGAGGGGGAGGGGAAGACCAAGGCACAGCTACATCAAACAAATTGAGGACAAAATGGGAGTCGTGTCGTATCAAGAATTAAAGAGCATGATGGAAGATCGCGGAAAGTGGCAAGAGCTCCACCGACAAGAGCGTAGCTCTTAAATTATGAATGAATGAATGAATGAACTTTATTTTTCTAAAATAAAAGTAGCCTAAGTTACTCCTTATTACATCAGCTATATGCCAATAAAAGTCCCGTCAAAATCGGTCCAGCCATTTCAGATTTTAGCCGAAACAGACAGACGGTCTTTCTGTCTGTCTGTCTGTCTGTGTATTTGTTCCGGGTTTGTTGTTGTTGTTGTTGTTTGTTGATGAAAACCGTATCAAGAATGAAAAACAACTTTTTTAGAAATGGATTGCATTTGTTTAGAAGAATTATTTGTAAACACGAACGAACCCTTTGACAGTGGCTAGTATATAATTAGAGGCCGTCCGGTACACATTAGATAATGAATCCAATTTTTGTACTTAAAAACTCCGCAGTTGCGACACAACCGAGACCAAGTCAGACTGTCCCCGCAATTACTTTAACTTGCCTAGTATTTTATTTGCCGTGTAAATATTCAGTGTGATGGAATTAGTTTATGACGACCTCGGTGGCCTAGCGGTCTAGCACGCCGCTTTACGATCGATGGTCGCGGGTTCGATTCCTCGCACGGCACAAACATTTGTATTCATGAGTATGATTGTTTGTATCGGTCTGGGTGTTTTCTATGTATAATATGTATGTATAAGTATGTATCAGTTGTCTAGTACCCATAACACAAGCTTTAGCTAGCTTAACTTGGATCTAGATGGTGCTGTGTGAATTGTCCTAAAGAAAAGAATGTACTCAAAAAAAGTTAACATATTAGGCGTATAATGGACCATTAACTCGAGTTACTTGCGTGCGGAGAACGCCGCGGGGCGCGCGTGTTAAGAAACGCAGCGCGGGTCGGCGATACAACAACTAGAGTAATTCCAATTGATCGGCAGTTCAATCCGGACTGAGACGAATATTATTACTGACTAACTGTGCCCACAACTGCGTCCGCGTGGTATTTAACCTTATTTTGTTTAAATAAAAGTAGCCTAAGTTACTCCTTATTACATCAGCGACCTGCTAATAGGTACAGCCATTTCAGAGATTAGCCGGAACAAACATACAGACTACTACTAGACAGAAAGACCGTCTGTCTGTCTGTCTGTTTCGGCTAATCTCTGAAATGGCTGTACCGATTTTGACGGGACCTTTATTGGCAGGTAGCTGATGATAAGGAGTAACTTAGGCTACTTTTATTTTAGAAAAAAGTTAAATTCCTTAAAATAAGAAGTAAGAAAAAATATTTCATTTTAGAAAAATAAATTTAAATTCCACGCGGACAAAGTCTGCGGGTACAGCTAGTACTGAATAAAGGCGAGCCTTACGGAATCAGGAAAAACACAGTGTTGCAAAACAGGAGGATCTCGATAGGAAAAAGGATAGTGCCGTGTCAGCGGTTTTTCAGCGGCCGCGGGCCAGCAACGTGGCGTCCATAAATCACAATACAACCACTGTACATCCTCAAGTTACACCCCGTAAAAAATGAACCTCCCCAAATTATATACCTTCATTTCTCTCTTCCACTTCGAAAATTCTCAATTACCGACTCACAAAACGTACAAGATAGATTTTGGAACTTGGACAATATATCTGATATGGTTGAGTGCAATGATTGCTGGCTCATCCGTCATACTCGTGAACGGGTGCTGCTTGTGGGGACTACGTCTGTTCCGGTTACGAACACTGATTAGACTATTTGCTTTTGCAATTACATATGCTGGTGGTCACTCTATTGTTACAAATTTGAATTTAAATTAATCTGTATTATTGTAAACATGTACAACATTTATTTGAAAAGAATACCAGCTGAGTTTCTTGTCAGTTCTTCTCATCTCGAAATCACTCCGAACTGACGGTAGATTTGACGTATCATAAGAGTCTGTAATAGACCTACATGAATAAAGATATTTTGAATTCGAATTTCAGACAATGAGGATGACTGATTTAACAATCGACAGGGAATTCATCCCTACGTTCATACACGCTGGAACCTAAGTGGCCTCGGACAGTGCAGTTTCAGATTAGCCTTCCGGAAAAAAATTGTGGAATGAACTACCTGCTGAGGATTTCTTACAGCATGGGGTTTTTGAAGAAGGGTATATTAAGGTTTCTTAAGGGTCGGCAATGCGCACATGACATGATGTTTCAGTCGTCTATAGGCTACGGTAACCGTTTACCATCCACTTGGGCCGTATGCTTGTTTGCTACCATCGTACGGTGGTATAAAAGAAAGATTGTTAAGAACAAATCTAAGACTGATGAAGATTCATCTGCAAAACACTAGGTGAAATGATCCACAGTCACAAATATTACCTAAATTCAGAGCAGTTACAAAGTACGTACGAGATGTCAATCAGTAAAATTATTTAATAATTCACGAATTGAACTAAAAACTTACCTACTAACTAAAAAGTTGTACCTTGTTTAAAACTAGTTTGAAGACATTTTTATTGGATACGTGTTTCTATTACGTAGATAATGAGTAAAATTACGACCACAGAGACTTCTTTGAGATTTTACTTGCAGATACAACAAAATTTTGTATTTATCATTGTTTTTGATGAATAAATAAACAAATATAACTTTTTTATGTCTACGCATTGTGTTATTGGCCACCGTCAATCTATATGTCACAGGTCACCCGTGGAACACTGCTTACAATACAAACCACTTGGCAGAAGAATTAGGTAAGATCGAAGCACTTTACCAAGGAAGGACTTTTTATTTATTTATTGACATCAAACTAAGAGCTTTGTCTAAAGTATTGCTCAATTAAGACTATTATTAAAACATTAAAAAAATAAATATATATTTTCTTGTGAACAACAACACTGTTTATAAACAAAAAATAATTTAGTTTATTATTACTGATTTACACGAAATAATAAACAATATATAACTGTTATATAACACATTAATAAAACATTAAACACTTTTTTTTATATAAAAATATAGTCGTTAAAAAGCATGCTTTATAAAAAAAATAACTCACCATTCCATTGTCCATGCCCCCATATGGTGACTGGTATCCAGCCTTATCTGTGACTGCAAAAAAAATCACCACATAAATATATATATTTTTTTAAATTTTATTTTCAATTTTCACTCAGTCTCTGCCAGACCGTCGCGTCGACCGGACGTGTTTCTGCATCGCTCGCGTTTTTCGAATGGATTTGAAAACAGCCACCGTGTTATGCCACCTCGTTATTTTTGTAACAATTAACTTAATTATGATTAGTGACGTCAATAATTACTTGGTGAAGAGATTTATTATTCTAAATATATATATATATATTTGCTTTATAGTATCTTTTTATATATGTAGATTTATTAACTGTACATAGTAATATTCTATTTGTGTATTTAGAACTCTTTCACTACCAGTATCCGCTAAATATGTCCACTGTCACAGCGCTAGGTTGGCTGGAAGAGATCTCTTTCTTTTCTTAGAGATAAGCCCACACTTGCTCATTTTTTTATTTATAAATATGTTGTTTCTTACTATATATAAGTGCAAAAAAGAATATGTAAATGCATGTATGTGTGCATTAAAACAAAATTGTCATAATATATTATTTAGAAACAGCATTTAGAGATGTTTTTATAGATCATATTTTTATAACTATGTTAGTAGTGGAATTTAAAGAACTTGAGTAGAAAGACTTCCGGAAGTTGATCGGTACTATACGACTGATATAAATTATTAAACATTTTTTTTAAATACGCTAAACCGTAAGTTGATTAAATTCCCGTACACATTTTTATTTTTAGTAATTGTTGCAATGATTGTGTTTTATTTTTTTGTTTGTTTGTTTAATGTGTGTTTTAGTTTTTTTTTAACATCTACTGAATAAATATAATTTCATTTGATTTACACAGTTATAAAAATATTAGTGCATAATAAAAATACCTAATAAAAATTATAAAACAAACTCTCATGTTTTTTTATGGATGATCATGTAATGGTGCACCTGCACAAACGGTTTACACTGGCGGGGCACCAGTGGAGGATGACAAGATGAGCATGAGGTCAGGTCAGTTAGCCCATCGTGACAAATTCACAAGGAATTTATCACGATGGTTTCCAGGAGGAACCGCATGGAGGTCAACCTGACATGGTACATTGCTAATGATGGGGTCATGAAACCCCATTACTAACAATCCCCTTTCCCCCCCAGCTCTCAATTGTACACCACCAGGTCGCTTACCAATTATTACATTCATTATTTCCCTATTTACTCTTTATAGAATCAAGATTGTAACACTACTTGACCGATTGGAAACTGTATTAAAGATCTTTGTTACAGTTCTAGAACCTGTTCAGCGCCATCTAACGTACAAACGTTGTATTAATCCCAACATCTAAATATATATAACTCAAAGGTGATTGACATAGTGATCTATCAACGCACAGCCCAAACCACTGGACAGATCGGGCTGAAATTTGGCATGCAGGTAGATGTTATGACGTAGGCATCCGCTAAGGATTTTGATTAATTCTACCCCCAAGGGGATAAAATAGGGGATGAAACTTCGTATCAAACTTTGTCAATTTTAAACCCATCGAGCTGAGACTTTGCATGCATAAAGCTACTATGACGTAGGCATCCCCTAAGAAAGAATTTTGATAAACTCCACCCCTAAGGGGATAAATTAACACGAGCGAAGCCGCGGGCAAAAGCTAGTCTTACATATAAAATTCTATGAACCAGTTACATTGAAGTGTTCTTTTACAACGGATCTACTTTTCTACAAAATGGCACCCAAGATCGGGATTTAACACTTTCAAATTTAATTGTTCGGAAATCCATTCATAATATAATCTCTTTTGTAATAAATAATCTACGTACACGCGTGTCAGAATACAATTAATTTGTTTAAAATGTATTTAAAATTATGAGGCGGTTGGTTCTGTATAATATTCATTTATTTATTTATTTAAAACTTTATTGGTTTTGTACAATAATGCTTAATGCTAATAGCATTCTTTACCAGCCAACCTTAGGGAGTGCAGAGATACTCGAAGGCGGTTAAGTTTGAATAAGTTAAATGTAGTTATCTTACATATAAAGTGATGGCATTCTTTAATACAGATACGTCAAATCTATACCGGTGTTTTAATTAATAACAAATTAGGAAGTTAAACAAACACCAAAAGTATTAAAAGAGGTAAATTTACCGACATCACCTCGTGGATCGCTTAGAAATAGTCACCGTATGCCATCTATTACATCAAAAGCAAGATTTAGAAATGACTATACTAATTATATAGCCATTAAATCAAAAGGAATAAATTAAATATAAGGACATTAAATCAAAAGGAAAGAGACAAACTGGAGGCTTTTGAAATGTGGTGTTGGAGGAGGATGGAAAGAATTAGCTGGAAGGATAAAGTAAGAAACGAAGAAGTACTACACAGGGTAAAAGAAAAAAGACAAATATTGAACACCATAGAAAATAGACGAGGAAAAATGTTAGGGCACTTGATACGGCACGATGATTTCATGAAAATTATTATTGAGGGGAAAATAGAAGGAAAGAGGGGGAGGGGAACACCAAGGAATAGCTACATCAAACAAATTGAGGACAAAATGGGAGTCGTGTCGTATCAAGAATTAAAGAGCATGATGGAAGATCGCGGAAAGTGGCAAGAGCTCCACCGACAAGAGCGTAGCTCTTAAATTATGAATGAATGAATTATATAGCCAATTAATACCAGATTGCGGAACCCTAAAAGAGCGGTGGACCGCGAACGAGCCGCGTGTAACCTAATAAAAGGGTGATTAAAATTGCTCCGCGCGGTCAACACGCGGGATCACAGGCCACTAGTACCAATACTGCATATAACATCATATATAGGAATAGGAATTGTGGCACTGCACTCACTGGGCCCAACATTCTGCTGCGTGCTGCTACACCGACCACGACAATGTACCTGTCCCGTCTACATTACGCCACTAAGGAGCTGGACATTGTAGATTATACTCGTACCAAGAGTAACCTGACATTGAGGGTAACGCAGCTGAAGTCGAGTCACAACGCGAGTTTCAAAGCGTTTGTGGCCCTGGTCCCCACCGACTTGCTGCACACTTTCATGAAAGAGGACTACTGGCCGAAAGGTGTGGTATATCGCTACCGTGACAGATTGCCGTCTTCTGTACCGTGATCACACAGACAATATCATTGTATTAGTTTTTAAATATTATATTATATGTATGTTAGTATGGACCGGAAGACGCAGCGTGGGAAGGCCTCCAGCAAGGTGGACCGACGATCTGGTTAAGATCGCGGGAAGGCATTGGATGCGAGCAGCGCAGGACCGATCGTCGTGGAGATCTTTGGGGAGGCTTTATCCAGTAGTGGACGTCTTCCGGGCTGCGATGATGATGATGATGATGATGATGTATGTTAGTCTATAAGGTATTTATAATATGGGCCTAGTTGCCTGAAATAAATTAATAAATAAATTAAAATAAATATATAGGGGGGAGGTGATCTTATTGCTAGCAATGTACCATGTCAGGTTGACCTCCACGCGGTTCCCCCTAGAAGTCATCGTGATAAATTCATGCTGAATTTAACAACGATGGGTTAACTGACCTGACCTCATGCTCATCCTATCATCCTTCACTGGTGCCCCGCCAGCGTATACCTTCAGCGCAGACGGGAGCACCAGTCCATTATCAGCGATAAAAAAAAATATTTATTTGTACACAATAATAATAATAATAATAATAATCTCAGGACAATTCACACGGCGCCATCTAGACCCATGTTAAGCTAGCTAAAGCTTGTGTTATGGGTACTAGATAACTGATACAAATACATAGATATTTTTTTTTGTAAATACATACATATTATACATAGAAAACACCCAGACCGATACAAACAATCATACTCATGAATACAAATGTTTGTGCCGTGCGAGGAATCGAACCCGCGACCATCGGTCGTAAAGCGGTGTGCTAGACCACTAGACCACCGAGGTTGTAGACAAGACATTTACCAGCAATCCCTGAACTAAGCACAAGGCTTGTGTCGCAGGAATCAGAAATCCTTAATTACAAATACATTAACTTAAAACAGTATTTATTTATTTATTCTTTTGTACACAAAATTGTATATATGGCGAACTTAATGCCTGATGGCATTCTCTACCAATCAACAGTCGCGTTGATCAGAGATAATAAGAAAAAATATCGTATATCATCATCATTGCCTTGCCTTTATCCCATTATTTGTGGTCGGCGCAGTATGTCATTCTCTTCCACTGCTCTCTATCGGTCGTCATATCTGAACATACTCTTCTTTTATTCATATCATCTTTCATACAATCCATCCATCTTTTCTTAGGGCGTCCCCTCCCTTTACATCCATCCACATTCATAAAAGAAAAAATATCGTATATATAGTAAATAATAATAATAAATCTAATGATTTATTAATCCTTGCGAACAAGGATGAATGGAAGAGAAAAACATTACGTCGACCACAAATAAATAGGATAAGGAAGAAGCAGGTGATGATGAATCACAATGCAAGAAGCAGTAATATTGAATACCTGTCGTATCGTGCGTATGTTTTTACAGGAAGATATAGAAAACAATTGTTTTCTTTATCTTCCTGTAAAAACATACGCATTCTTTAATTAAAGACATTTAGAATTACTTGGTCAGTTTGACCTGTAACCCTAAATTAAGCAAATAATTTCCAAAATAAAAAATAATAAATATAGAAATTTCGAAAAAAAAAATTAAAAATAATAATAATCCTATATAATACACACATCGCCATCTAGTCCCAAAATTCGCTGAGTTTTTGTTATGGATAGAATTACTTAAAAACATTTTATTTAAAAACAATAATTTTTGATTTCATTTGCTTTGAATAACAAAAATTCGCTCGAAAAGTCAAAGTGAAACGTAATTAAACATAGAATCTTGATATATATAGATATTATATTATATTTGTTTTGATTTATTTTGAAAAGTAATTAAGCATACAATCTTGATTTACCAGTTTTATGCAAGTGATTTTTTTACCACTATTTTTAACTGCCGCTCAAATCATTTTCTGTTCCAATTGAGAAGAACAGGCAAGAAACTCAACTGGCACATTATTGTGTAGACAGTTGAATATTAAATTTAGAAATAGGCACGCAACGGTTTACGTTCCCCTGGGCCATTACACTAAACACTAATAAACAAAAACAAAGACAGTCCCCTGGCGCTGTAACGAATGTGCTCTGTTAACAAATTCGGACGATTAGTGGCAACAATCGCGAAATTAATTTACATAATAACCGCTTTTGTTCGTGCCTGTACCTTTCTTAATTGAGAATTAGTGGAATGGAGCGTCAGTCAGTTCTCAGTACCCTGCCTCGGGCGGTGTCGCCGAGTGTCTGAAGCAGGGTATTGACATGATTATCATGTTGGAATGATGGAATATATAAATGTGTTTATGTATATCTAAATATATATAACTCAAAGGTGACTGACATAGTGATCTATCAACGCACAGCCCAAACCACTGGACGGATTGGGCTAAAATTTGGCATGCAGGTAGATGTTATGACCTGCTCTAATCACTATGACTGATTTCCTCTTATTAATTGTTTAACCAGTTGGTTGTATATTCAATATTTTTTCTATTTGAGTATTTAACTGAATTACCACTAATTCAGTTTGTATTCACACACTTAAACTTAAAAATGTAAAGAAAGAATAAAATTATTTAAAAGAGCAACACGCAAGTTTCTTGTTCTTCTTGTGATGAGAAAGCTTTCCGAATGAGCGGTAGATAAAAAAAATGTGATGACTATTCCAAAGTGCTTCAATGTAAGTTTATTTGAAATGATTTTTTATTCTTCTTATTTGAATAGCGCCATCTACATTTGCATGTAGCGACATCTAGTTTGCACGGAGTGAACTAATATTATACAGTTGTATAACATACAACTATCTTAAACAATATCCTGATGAATTTGCTATAATGTGCTACCTATAGTGTGTACCTCATATTCATCCTATCATCCTCCACTGGTGCCCTGGTACCACGCCAGGGCAGACTGGTGTACCATTTCATAACAATTTATTAAAAAAAACTTATTGAAAGTCGTAAAGAGTTAATCAAAAGACAATCGGTTTTCGACGACCTCGGTGGTCTAGCGGTCTAGCACACCGCTTTACGTCCTATGGTCGCGGGTTCGATTCCTCGCACGGCACAAACATTTGTATTCATGAGTATGATTGTTTGTATCTGTCTGGGTATTTTCTATATATAATATGTATGTATTTATTAAAAATCTATGTACTTGTATCAGTTACCTAGTACCTCTAACACAAGCTTTAGCTAGCTTAACTTGGGTCTAGATGGCGCTGTGTGAATTGTCATGAGATTGTTATTATTATAATCGGGTCATGTCATCGATGTGTAAGTATAGGGTTAGAATAGAATAGAATAGAATAACATTTATTACATAACATATACAGGTTAGGAAGCTATACATATCCAATGGGAGCACAAACGGAAATTTCCACTTAAAATATGAATATTTCAGTAACCGAAACTAGGTAATGTATTGTGGAAATTCAATTCAAATATTATATTTATACTTCAAAATATCCTTATTCATGTAGGTCTATTACAGACTCTTATGATATGTCAAATCTACCGTCAGTTCGGAATGATTTCCAGATGAGAAGAACTGTCAAGAATTTCTGCTTGTATTCTTTTCAAATAAATGTTGTACATGTTTACAATAATACAGATTCATTTTTAATTTCTAATTTGGGAGAATAGAGTGACCACCATCATAAGCTATTGCAAAAGGAAATAGTCTAATCAGTATTCGCAACCCAATTATTACATAGTACCATTTAGACGTTTATAAACAGACTTTATAATAACTAACTGCACCCGCGACTCCGTCCGCATGGAATATAACTTTATTTTTTTAAAATAAAAGTAGCCAATTTACTCCTTATTACATCAGCTACCTGCCAATAAAAGTCTCGTCAAAATCGGTCCAGCCATTTCAGAGATTAGCCGGAACAAACAGACCGACAGACAAAAATTGTAAAAAGTGTTATTATGGTGTATGTACCGTATTTATATTCATATGCATGTACTAAAACACGATTATTTCAATATTACAAACAGACGCTACAATTTTATTTATATGTATAGATTAATAAAACCTTTTATTTCCATATCCATCATACCATAGTTTATACAAATAAAAAAAATAAAATATATTTTTTACAAACTTTGTTGTATCGTAATGTAGAGGAACGCACGGCCTCGATGGTCTAGAGGTTTAGCATACCGCCTTATGATCGTAGGTTCGACTCCGCGTACGATACAATACATATGTATGTATTCGTGAGTATGATTGTTTGTATCGGTCTGGATGTTTATGTATATTATGTATTTACAAAAAAAAAAAAGTATTTATATCAGTTGTCTAGTACCCATAACACAAGCTCTGCTTACCTTGGGACTAGATGGCGCTGTGTGACTTGTCCTAAGTTCTTATTATTATTTAATATGTCACTATTGTCGAATATATAAAATTCTCAAAAATGTAAGTAGCTTTGACGTAGTCTAGTGTTTTGAGTAGTCATGCTCACTAAAATGTCCAGACTTGTGGCGGCGTGGTGGGCCGGGTCATTGGGCTCCCTAAAATATGGTCGAGCGCTGTGATGGCTGGCTCATCCGTCATACTCGTGAACGGGTGCTGCTTGTAGGGACTGGTCTGCTCTAATCACTATGACTGATTTCCTCTTATTAATTGTTTAACCAGTTGGTTATATATTCAATATTTTTTCTATTTCAGTATTTAATTGAATTAGTGCTAATTGGTGGTTTGTATTCACACACTTAAACTTAAAAATGTAAAGTAATAATAGAAGTATTTAAAAGAGCAACACGCAAGTATCTTGCTCGTTCTTCTTGTGATGAGACAGCTTTCCGAACGAGCGGTAGATTAAAAAATGTAATGACTATTCAAAAGTGCTTCAATGTAAGTTTATTTGAATAAATGATTTTCTATTCTATTCTATTCTCGTGTCACAAAAAATTATAAGGAGTAACATAGGCTACTTTTATTTTTTAAGTCTTAATTTTGTTCCACGTAGAGGATGTCGCGTGTAACGACTACTCATAACTAAATGGCAGATAATTAACACTATTAAATAATAATAATCATAAATCCACCCCATTTTAATAGTACATATAATCAATAAAAAGATCAAATAAACAATTAAGTAAATCTCCCACTTCGCGTTATCTCCATCCCTATGAAATCACCCCTCACATGTACCGACGAATCATCCCCTCCCGAGGTCCCCTCGCTGACCATACAAGTCTATAAATCAACGTAGTTTCACGGTGAATTGGCAAGAAAAAAATTAATCCAAGTGGCACCCTAAAATGGGTCATATAAAGCGCGGGTGGAAAAATAAAAACAGATTTCCCGCCAAAACACGTGCTGGTCGCGCGCCATCTTGAGTGTCTATTGGCTTTAAAATTTTTTAGGGTTGTAATTATTTGGTGACGATATTATAGCATAATGAATGGAAGAATAATAATGTGTAATTCTATTTATTTACGGTGTCATATAAGAGAGTTAATAAAACAAATAACTTACAAATATTTAAGTTTATTCTGAAGCGACGCAAGCTAGTATTTATCAAAAGAGAATATGCATGAAATTAAAATATGATTTAAAAAAAATTTAATCAATTTTATTACTACACTAGCTTTTGCCCGCGGCTATGCTCGCGTTAATTTATCCCCTTAGGGATGGAATTTATCAAAATCCTTTCTTAGAGGACGCCTACGTCATAGTAGCTTTATGCATGCAAAGTCTCAGCCTGATCGGTTTGATATTGACAAAGTTTCATACAAACTTTCATCCCCTATTTTATTTCCCCTTGGGGGTAGAATTAATCAAAGTTCTTTCTTAGCGGATGCCTACGTCATAAGCAAAGTTTCGTACAAACTTTCATCCCCTTTTTTATCCTTTTGGGGACAGAATTAATCAAAATCCTTTCTTAGTGGATGCCTATGTCATAAACAAAGTTTCATACAAACTTTCATCCCCTATTTTATTTCCCCTTGGGGGTAGAATTAATCAAAGTTCTTTCTTAGCGGATGCCTACGTCATAAAATCTACCTGCATGCCAAATTTCAGCCCGATCCGTCCAGTGGTTTGGGCTGTGCGTTGATAGATCACTATGTCAGTCACCTTTGAGTTATAGTTACTACATAATTATACCAAACAAATATTTTTAATTATAATTTCTATTTGATTAACAAATTAATTATTGAAAAATGCTCATATGCTGCGGATATTAAACACGCAACACTATTGCTCTAACAGAAAGGGATGTAGAAAGCAGGGATGTTAGGGAGCTCCGTAACCCTAACCGAAACTATCGGATATCCGATATAAGAAAATATCCGTAAGCGTAACCGAAACTATCGGATATCCGATATAAGAAAATATCCGTAACCGTAACCGAAACTATCGGATATCCGATATAAGAAAATATCCGTAACCGTAACCGAAACTATCGGATATAAAAAAATATACCGTAACCGATATAATCCGAAAATATCCGTAACCGTAACCGAAACTATCGGATATCCGATATAAAAAAATATCCGTAACCGTAACCGAAACTATCGGATATCCGATATAAAAAAATATCCGTAACCGTAACCGAAACTATCGGATATCCGATATAAAAAAATATCTGTAACCGTTATAAAAAAATATCCGTAACCGTAACCGAAACTATCGGATATCCGATATAAAAAAATATCCGTAACCGTAACCGAAACTATCGGATATCCGATATAAGAAAATATTCGTAACCGTAACCGAATCCGTAATAAGTTTCGGATAATATCGGATAGTGGCCGATCCTAATAGAGACACGTTATGTAACCATTTTATTAGCTATTTGTATTTTACTTTTAAAATTCCTTAAAAAATTAATATCCGTAACCGAAATTATCCGAAACAAACAGATAATCCGAAATAATTTCATGTCCGTAGCCGGTATAATAATCATTCCTATATCCGAAACCTATCCGTATCTGAAATTTCATATCCATAACATCCCTGGTAGAGGGGCTAGTGCAACAAATGGTATACTTATATGCAAACTGAGGTAACACTGAATGGAGTATCTTATATATATATATATAAAATTCTCGTGTCACAGTTTTCGTTCCCATACTCCTCCGAAACGGCTTGACCGATTCTCATGAAATTCTGTGAGCGTATTGAGTAGGTCTGAGACTCGGCCAACATCTATTTTTCATCCCCCTAAATGTTAGGGGTAGTCCACCCCTAATTTTTTTATTTTTATTTATTAGACAAAATTTTTAGTTTTTATTTTTTTATGATACAATATACAAAAATACATACAATTCCAATTAAACCCCTATTTTTGTATAGCGTTATTAATTTATATGGCAAAACAACGTTTGCCGGGACAGCTAGGAAATTTATAATATTACTAGCTACCCACCCGGCTTCGCACGGGTGTACATGTATTATACATATAAACCTTCCTCTTGAATCACTCTATCTATTAAAAAAAACACTTCAAAATCCGTTGCGTAGTTTTAAAGATTTAAGCATACATAGGGACGGACAGACAGCGACAGCGACTTTGTTTTATACTATGTAATGATGACCTCACACTAAGCACAAGCGAGTTAGAGGGTTAGTTAAATTGCTTGTGAGTTCTTTATTTTTAACTAATATTTTTAAATTTTTTACACACACATACTTTCATATGGGGAAAAGTGTACACAAAAAAGATTTTTTTTAAATGTAACCAAGGAGAAAAAGATACTTTTTTATATGTAACCAAAAACAATCGTAGAGCATTAATTCAATCGATTCCACGTGATTTGTAACTGTATGTAATTGTACGGCCACTCAGCAATATGGTTGAGAACCTCGGCGACGACACGCGACCGACCGACAGTCCGCGTGTATGTATATATGAAACACGTGACTGCTGTTTAGGAGATGTGGAACACAGACGATGTTACAAGTGGTGGTGAGTTCTGGATTATACGTTTATTTATTTTGGATTATCGTTGTAATTTACATGTAACTGATCATATTGAATTGTCGATCTATACATATAAATAAAATTGGAGTGTCTGTTTGTAATATTGAAATAACAGTTTTTTACTAAATGCATATGAATATAAATACGGTACATACACCAAAATAACATTTTTTACAATTTTTGTCTGTCTGTCTGTTTGTTCCGGCTAATCTCTGAAATGGCTGGACCGATTTTGACGGGACTTTTTTTGACAGGTAGCTGATGTAATAAGGAGTAACTTAGACTACTTTTAGTTTAGAAAAATATAGTTAAATTCGCGGGTACAGCTAGTTACAAATAAATATAAAATTATAACAAACTAAATAATAATAATTACAAAGTGACTTCACGGCAATTTCAATTATTACACGCGCCCGCGAGTTCAGATCCTGTTCTCATATAATCATATGCATCCATCTCTGTCTAACATATGGGGCATAGTGTGCGCGCGACGAGGACGGTTACATTAAGGGTGCACACGAGGGCCGGATCGGATTTGTCGTAATGTAACAAATATTGTGGACCGTGAAGTGATTACGGTGGGGTGCGTTCAGTCTCGGAGGGGTGTTTACATGTACAACCAACTACAGAAGGTAGTTATTTATTTTATTGCATACTGTTCTCTGTGACTGTACAAAGTAACATCGCGGTTTTTTTTTATTCATTTAATTCCACGTTAAGGTTTTAAATTAATCATTTACCCTTATTAATATTAAAAACGCGAAAGTAAGACAGTTACTTCCTGTCTGTCTGTCTTGCTTCACGACGAAACTACTGAACCGATTTAAATTAAATTTAGTACACAGATAGTCTAGACCCTGACAAAGGACATATGCTACTTTTTAATGCGAAAAGTGTTGAAAGGAGTTGAAAGGGGAGACGAAAGATAATATGAAAGTATTGTCATATTATGCGGACGCGTGTTTGTTACCAAACTCCTACAAAACGGCTTTACCGATTTTTATGAAATTTTGTGTCCATATCGGTCTCAGAATCGACCAATATCTATTTTTCATATCTAACTTAAATTTCATGGCGCTGACAATGTTATCTGATTGAACAGAGATTGAGTGCGTAGAGGTTTCTATGTTGATTGTCGCATGCCTAAATATAATTAAAACAATATTTATTTAAAAGAGCAACACATAAGTTTCTTGCTCATTCTTCTTGTGATAAATCTGCAATCCGAATGAGTGGTAAAATAAAAAAAAATGTGACTATTCAAAAGTGCTTATATTAAGTTTATTTGAATAAAGATTATTTCTATTTCCTGATGAAGCATGAACCAATTTTATTGATTTTTTCTTATTGATAGAGATTTCATTTGTTGTGGAGTTTCGTGTGAAAGTTTTCTGAGTACAAAGTGAGAATATAGGGCGCTAAATTTCCGAATTCTTAACCAAAATTAACAAGCAAACTTCATAAAAAAATATTAAAGTGTCAGGACTGTAATTCTCGAGTATCCCGAGAATATTTCAATAAAGATTATATCTATTCTATTCTAGTATTAAACCCCTACATTTTCATAGTAGCAAGTTTTATATGGAGAGAGATAAGGTACCTTAAAGAAAATTAACATAAAAACAAATAATAATTTTCCAATACTTTTGAAGTTAGATTACTACAATTATTTCGTTTTAAAATACAGTTACGTATAATTATTACAAAAACTTTTTCTGTAATAGGTACAAAACTATATTTTTTAATTACGGATGTTTAGGAGTTACGTGGTTTGTGTTGCACGTTGTATAATTAAACAGTTAACTAATTTATTATTTTTTATTTATAAACAACTAGCTGTCTCGGCAAACGTTGTTTTGCCTTAAAATAAAAAAAAAATTAGGGGTGGACTAACCCTAACATTTAGGGGGATGAAAAATAGATGTTGGCCGATTCTCAGACCTACTCAATACGCTCACAAAATTTCATGAGAATCGGTCAAGTTTCGGAGGAGTATGGGAACGAAAACTGTGACACGAGAATTTTATATATAAGATAATACTTATGTGGGGGTTGGTACTTCTACCCTTAAAGTGAGTTATAATTTATGAATGGCTCTTAAAACTGTATTATTAGGGGGAAGGGGACTGTTTGTAACGTGGACTGCTAACTCCATTCCAGGCAATGTACCATGTCAGGTTGACCTCCACGCGGTTGACCCTGGAAACCATCGTGATAGATTCCTGGTGAATTTGTCACGATGTGCTAACTGACCTGACTTCATGTTCATCCTATCATCCTCCACTGGCGCCCCGCCAGCGTAAGCAGTTAACACAGTCGAGTGCGCCATTACATTATCATATATAAAAAATATTACCTACCCAAGGGGAGAAAGGGTATTGTTAGTAATGTGGACTGATGATCTTATTGCTAGCAATGTACCATGTCAGGTTGACCTCCACGCAGTTCCCCTTGGATACCATCGTATTATCTCTCGAAGTTCTCTCGAAGTTGTTCAGGAGTATATTTATCTAGGGCAAACGCTCCAACTAGGTAAAAACAACTTTGAGAGGGAGGCCAAGAGACGAATACAGCTAGGCTGGGCGGCATTTGGGAAACTTCGTCAAGTCTTCTCGTCGTCGCTACCACAAAGCCTTAAGACCAAGGTTTATAACCAGTGCGTCCTACCCGTTATGACTTACGGTGCCGAAACGTGGACACTGAAGATACGACTGGTCCACCAACTCAAAGTCGCTCAACGAGCTATGGAAAGAGCTATGCTTGGAGTTTCTCTGAGGGATCAAATCCGTAACGAAGTAATTCGCCAGAGAACTAGGGTCACCGACATAGCTCTTCGCATCTGTAAGTTGAAGTGGCAGTGGGCTGGTCATATCTGTCGCAGAACCGATGCTCGCTGGAGTAGGCGTGTTCTAGAGTGGAGACCGCGAATTGGCAAACGTAGTGTAGGACGCCCCGCAGCTAGGTGGAGCGACGACTTACGTAGGGTTGCGGGTAGTAACTGGATGAGAAGGGCTGAAGATCGTGCCCAGTGGCGTGCCTTGGGAGAGGCTTATGTCCAGCAGTGGACTGCAGTGGGCTGATGATGACCATCGTATTATATACAATTCCTCGTGAATTTGCCAGGATGGGCTAACTGACCTGACCTCATGCTCATCATATCATCTATACAGCGTGTCCATTCCATTTGACGGCTTCGGCCATTTGTATTCATGAGTATGACTGTTTGTATCGGTCTGGGTGTTTTCTATGTATAATATGTAGGTATATACATATTTACAAAAAAAATCTAAGTATTTGTATCAGTTGTCCAGTACCCATAACACAAGCTCTGATTACCGTGGGACTAGATGGCGCTGTGTTAATTGTACAGGGTTATTTATTTATTAAATTTCAATTAAAAAAACTAAAACATCTACTAGGAGAGTGGGAGAGGTCCTAGATTTTATTATTATTACACGTTTTGACTCCTCTAATCTCTTGTTGGACCTTTATCACACTTTGTTCTCGTGTGACTTAATTTACTAAAACGATAGACAAATAAATAAAATTAATGCGTCTATTTGTATTTCAAATTAACAACTTTCCACTAAATGCATATAAAAGTGTATACGGTACCTACATAAAAAAAAGCATGTTAAATAATAATAATAATACCCCTAGACAATTCACACAACGTCATCTAGTTCTAATGTAAGAAGAGCTTGTGTTATGGGTACTAGACAACCGATATAAATACTTAGATTTTTTTGTTTCTAAATGTATACATATAAACACCCAGACCAATTAGAACAATCATACTCATGAAAACCAATGCTTGTACGCGACCATTGGAAATAATTATGTCCATCTGTCTATCAGGACTTTCTCTCAGTAGCTATCTGGCAGATAACAAATGTTATAGAATAGAATAGAAAATCATTTATTCAAATAAACTTACATTGAAGCACTTTTGAATAGTCATTACATTTTTTTTAATCTACCGCTATAATGACTTACGCTACTTTTATTTTAGAAAAAATAATTACGTTAATAAGCAAATTTATTCCACACGGAAAAGTCGCAGAGCCAAAAGAACCTCTTTATGTTGAAGTCGGTCACAAATTGTGAAGTTAATACAATAACCAGTGTTATTGGAGGCGTCCATTGTCAACGCGAGTCTACAGCCAACCGGCAAAACAAACACGCGCCGCGCTCGTCCCGGGCAAACAGTAGACCGTCTAGGGTTGCCAACCGTACCTACTCTAAATTTTTTTTTGCGGACTACTCTAATGCTGCCCGCAGCTGGCCTTTACAGCTTCACCGGACGATAGCGGGCGAGTGAAGATGGCACTCCAAACCAAAGGGACTTATGGAGCGGCTGAAGGCCAACTCCCGCCTGACGGACGACTTTAGTCTGAGGGCACCGCTAGGGGTTCGAACCTCGGCTCAGACCGTCGTATTTCGATCCCCGTTTGAATTGGACGGGGGATCGATCGGAGGGGGAATACTAAGTCTGTTAAAAGAGCAACACGCAGTTTCTTGCTCTTTCTCCATATGATTCAGCTTTCTGAATGAGCGCTAGATTAAAAAAAAATAAGTGATGACTATTCAAAAGTGCTTCAATGTAAATTTATTTGAATAAAAGATTTTCTATTCTATACGACGGGCTCGGTGGTCTAGCGGTTTAGCACAATTACGATGGTCGCGGGTTCGATTCCTCGCACGGTGCAAAATTTGTATTCTTGAGTATGATTGCTTGTATCAGTCTGTGTGTTTTCTATGTATAACATAACACAAGGTTTAGCTAACTTACCTTGGGTCTAGATGGCGTTGTGTGAATTGACCTTACGATACTTAAGTATCGTTTAGAAAAAGTCAATGACTCTTTTATGTGAATGGGTATAAAAAATTACAATAAGATACCAAAGGATATATTGGTTTTACCCTTAAATTCAAAACATCTGTTAAATCATATTTACTGAGCGAAGCCTATTACTCACCAAATCTTTACTTTAATGACGAGCGTGCATGGCAATAGTTGTTCATGCACCGGATTTTCATTTAGTGTTAGAGATAGACACCTATATAAGTATACAATACAGACAGTTATCTCTATTTCATCTAATATAAGCTAGCAACCTTTTTTAACCCGGGGCAAAGACTCTAGCACCTCATGAGGATTTTCCCTGTCTTAAAAATAAGGTTGCCAGTTTAGATGGGTCTATCTAGAGGTGAGCTCGAGGTAGATGGGTACTGCCGGGCCTTACCGGCTAAAACCCCCAAGGTGTTCTCTTAACTTTTTGACAGAGCTACTAAAATGCGGCAATCCTCTACCCTGACGGCAAGTTGTCAACCCTAGACCGGCCGTGTTTGTCCCGGACCAACACGGGGGCTCCTCCAGCGCCGGGATATGTACTACAATAATACACTTCACATCCTTCATAATGAACTGTCGATGCTCTTTTTTTATACGATTGCTGAAAAATTTGGCGTTTTTGGGACGTAATGGTGATATAATAATCATATCCTTGGACGACACGAACAGCGCCATCTAGTCCCAAGCTAAGCAAAGGTTGTGTTATGCGTATTAGACAACTACGGCCTTATTACAAAAAGATAAACCTGGTTTAGCACTAGTAATAAACCATTCACCAATGTATTCCTTATTACAAAATGAAGTTTATCTCTAAATCGTGATTCGTCTATGGTCTAAAGTTAGACCTGCGATGCCCCTAGTTTAACAGTGGTCTAAATGCAAAAAGTCAAACTCCATTTTAAAAATTGTATTGTTAGTTGTTGCTTTTGGAAAAATATTTTAACTAAAATTAAAAATATATTAAATAAAATTTTTTAAAGCAAATTTTACGACAATAAAAATATATAAAAGACGTTATTTGTTATTTTTTCACTCATTTGACTTTGAAATAGTCACCATTCGAACGAGCCAATAAAAATATCTCGCCGTTCCTTTTCTCCGTCCGGACTCCTACTTGTAATTTAAAACTGATTTTAAGCCTAGCACATTAATAAATATTATATATTAATGAAATAGTTATAATGACGACATAGATATATAGAAATAAATTTATTTTTAGTTTATACATTTTTATTTGAACTAATATTATTTTTGATCTTTTCAGTTTTCTGGTAAAATGGAACGTAATTGTACAGTGACAGACATGAGTGACTGATTTCTGTATGGAATACATAATGAACGATTTAACTGTAGTACTAAGTAGTCCTCTGTTAGATCTGGATTCGTAATAATGTTAGGTTTATTCCAAGTATTAACTTTAGGAATGGTTTAAACCACGACCATCTAGACCACGTTTCGTCCGAGTTTTAATAGATTTTTTGTAATAAGACCGCTATAGTCCAATGCTAAGCAGAGCTTGTGGGTACTAGAAAACTGATATAGATATCTTAATCATTACATAGTATAAAACAAAGTCGCTGTCGCTATCTGTCCCTATGTATGCTTATATCTTTAAAACTACGCAACGGATTTTGAAGCATAGCCTCAAAAATAAGTTTCAAGCTTCTAGCATCAAAAATGATGAATTTACATAAAAACTTGCATCCCCTATTTTATTTTGCCCCCTTAAGGGTAAATTTTTTACAAACAATGAATGTCATATTAATTATATTTCAATCAACAGCCTCAAAACTAAGTTTCAAGCCCCTAGCTTAAAAAAGCTTCCAGAGAAAGGTTTATATATATAATACATGTACACCCGTGCGAAGCCGGGGCGAGTAGCGTAATATTATATCATCATCATTGCCTTGTCTTTATCCCATTATTTGTGGTCGGCGCAGTATGTCATTCTCTTCCACTGCTCTCTATCGGTCGTCATATCTAAACATACTCTTCTTTTATTCATATCATCTTTCACACAATCCATCCATCTTTTCTTAGGGCGTCCCCTCCCTTTACATCCATCCACATTCATATTATACACTTTCCATAAGACAGCGTAATATTATATAAGTAGAGTAATATTATAAACGCGAAAGTTTGTGAGTATGGATGTTTGTTACTCTTTCACGCAAAAACTACTGAATGGTATTTGATGAAACTTTATAGTAATATAGCTTATGCATCAGAATAACACATAGGCTATATTTTATATTGAAATTTAATGCGGATAAAACTGCAGGCACAGCTTCTACAAAATACTTAGATACATTTTTTGTCAATTAAATAAAAAAAAGTGCTATTACTCATTGCGAGAATTGATATAACATTTAATCATTTAATATTCCATTGTTTTGTTTATTATATATATAGAATTAATGTTTATTTATATAACTTAATTGATATTAAGAACCTAAAATTAAAAAGCTTAAAAACTATAATACAATAACTAAAATATATTATTAAAAGGCGTCCCGTTAAACAAAGTTCCGTTGATACTGGCAGCGTTCCCTCTTTGAATGGCTAGACTAATTCTTTGTCCGAGGTAGCTGCCAGCTCTTCGGTCTTCTGTGATGTCGACTAGTATTTAATTAGTATTATTCTGTATATTAATTTGTAAGTCATTATGAATTTTAATTTCGCATGCCTCCTGAATATGAGACGAACAATTGTAATTAAACACTTGAAAGATTTAAGTAATAATATTATTAATAACCCTGGACAATTAACACAGCGCCATCTAGACCTAAGCTAAGCTTAGCTTGAGTTATGGGTACTAGACAACTGATATAAACACTTTGATTTTTTTTAATAGTATACATAGAAAACATCCAGGCCGATAGCAACAATCATTACTCATGAACACAAATTTTTGTATCCTGCGAGAAATCGAACCCGCGACTATCGGAAATAAAGTGATGCGATAAACCACTAGACCACAGACGGTAAATAAAAAAATTATGATACTGACGATCCTTCCCGTTCCACTATTACAGTGTCTGTTTGATTATGCGAGTGGATGACTCACACTCGAGTAGAGTCGTGTTAAAACAAACAATTTTATCATAAAGGGGCCGGTAATTCGAGATGGTAATTATAGACGAGTGTAATTACACAGTTCGTCATCGCTCGGTTATCGTGTGCCACGATAGAAATTATTTGAACTGTTACAAAGTTAATATCACTTATGAGGGGGTTGTTAGTAATATGGTACAAAAACCTATTCTTTTTATATACCACGTAGGTGGCAATCAAGCGTGGTTTTAAAGATAGGTGACACTGCATGTTGTCAACTCACCCGTCCGGCCAGCAGTGGTTCTGGGCCAGACGGATAAGGTCTGCCTCGGTGCCACTGTTACGCAAATTGTAACATCTCCGCTGGAGGCTCCTCTGGAGTTGTACAAAAGTGGAAATTAAAGAAATATAATAATATTAAAGTAAATTAAAAAAGGCACGGACGAATATGTCTGTGGAAATATGTATTTAAAATAAAACATATATATATATATTTATGCATACATAGGGACGGACAGACATCTGATGGTAAATGGTTACCGTGGCCTTAAGAGAGTCCCTCCACTTTTTAAACTATATTTACTATTATAACGACGCAATGCATGTTTTTTATACCACTATAGTGGCAAAGAAGCATACGGCCCATCTGATGGTAAACTGTTACCGTAGCGTAGATGGACGCCTGAAACACCAGGGGTGTCACGTGCGCGTTGCCGACCTTTAAGACACCTTAATATCTTGAAAAACCCCATGCTGTAGTCTCGTGGGAAAACCTCGGCAGGAAGTTCATTCCACAATCTAAGTGTAGGCTGTTGGCCGCAGCCGCACCCTTAAGAAACATTAATATACCCTTCTTGAAAAACCCCATACTATTGCTAGCAATGAACTATGTCAGGCTGACCTCTACGCGGTTTCCCCTGGAAAGCATCGTGGTAAAATCCTAGTGAATTTGTCACGATGGGCAGACTGACCTCATAAGGAAGAAGCAGATGATGATGATGATGATGCTGTATTGTATTTTATACCATATAATTGATAACCTAGATGGTCGAGCGGTTTAGCACACCGCTTTACGTCCGATGGTCGCGGGTTCAATTCCTCGGACGGCACAAACATTTGTATTAATGAGTTCGATTGTTTGTATCGTTCTAGGTGTTTTCTATGTATAATATGTATATACTAGCTTTTGTCCGCGGCTTCGCTCGCGTTAATTTATCCCCTTAGGGGTGAAATTTAGAAAAATCTTTTCTATGGGTATGCCTACGTCATAATAGCTTTATGCATGCAAAGTCTCAGCCCGATCGGTTTAAAATTGACAAAGTTTCATACAAATTTTCATCCCCTAGGGGGTAGAAGTAATCAAAGTTCTTTCTTAGCGGATGCCTACGTTATAACATCTACCTGCCAAATTTCAGCCCGATCCGTCCAGTGGTTTGGGCTGTGCGTTGATAGATCACTATGTCAGTCACCTTTGAGTTATATATATTTAGATTTACGAAAAAAATCTATGTATTGGTATCAATAGTCTAGTAGACATAACACCAGCTTTAGCTAGCTTAACTTGGGTCTAGATGGCGCTGTGTGAATTGTCCTGAGATTATTATTATTATTATTTTAATATTGATACATATATAGATAAGTTATTGACCAATTAAAGACACATCACATACGTGATGTACGGTATTAGTATAAGTAGTTTAGTACCCATAACACTAGCACTACTTAGCTCCAATCTAGAAGGTTCTGTGTGCATTGTGCAGGGTTATTATTGTTATCATACATAATAATATTGTAGTTGGAGTTTTAGAAATTGTAATTACGCGCGATTTCCCGAGATAGCGCTGACATTCGACCTAACAAGCCAACAGACGTAGTAACCCTGGGTTATCGGCCGACATGCAGCGCATCTGACAACGTACCATAATTAATAATGTATGCGATAATAAATTCAACTGATAACTACATAGTAAATTGTTTATAATGTACTAGCTTTTGCCCGCGGCTTCGCTCGCCTTAACTTATCCCCTTAGGGGTGGAATTTATCAAAATTATCTTAGGAGATGCCTACGTCATAGTAGCTTTATGCATGCAAAGTCTCAGCCCGATTGGTTTAAAATTGACATTGAAGTTTCATACAAACTTTCACCCCCTATTTTATCCCCTTGAGGGTAGAATTAATCAAAATCCTTTCTTAGCGGATGCCTACGTCATAAAATCTACCTGCATGCCAAATTTCAGCCCGATCCGTCCAGTGGTTTGGGCTGTGCGTTGATAGATCACTATGTCAGTCACCTTTGAGTTATATATATTTAGACTAGTCGCCCGCCCCGGATTCACACATAATATAAATATATATATACGCTAGCGAAACGTCTCGGTTTCGCACGGATACATTACAAATCCACTGAAAATCAGCGCTGCAGTGACACACTGCGGTACCAGCTGAGTACTACCCTTTCAGCTCACAGCGAAATATTAGTTTTTTAAGATTTCTATATTAGATAGATAGATAGATAAGTTCTTTATTCAACCATTACAAACACATAGCATACATGAGATACATTTTATAAATAGAAATAAAGAATAATACAGAAATATAATATTACAAAATAAAATAAAAATGGAGGTGGCTTTATGTGTCGCAATGATGAAGAGGCAACCAACTCAGCATGAAGCTACAGATAAGTCTGCAGCGCTGATATTCTGTTGGCTCCTATAATTAAATATTAGTACTCTGTTAATCCTATTGCTAGCAATGTACCATGTCAGGTTGACCTCCACGCGGTTCCCCCTGGAAACCATCGTGATAAATTCTTGGTGAATTTATCACTATATGCTAACTGACCTGACCTCATGCTCATCTTATCATCCTCCACTGGTGCCCCGCCAGCGTAAACCGCTATGGCTGCGGGTGCATCAATCCATTATCATCCATAAAAAAAATAATTATTTTATTTTCTATCAGTTTTATTTATTGAGTTACATTAATATTGTTACTGCCTCTTTATCCTTCGCGAGTAATCTATGCTTTCGAGTGGGACAGACAATCATATCATAATACCATCGACTGGGACACAGTATGGACCTGACCTCGGCCCACATTACATGGTACCTACACTTTTAAAACTACATTTACTATTATAACGACGCAATGTTTTTTTTATACTACTACTAGCTACTAGCCCCGGCTTCGCTCGGGTGCAGATGTATTATATATAACGCGCACATTAACCATTTACCATCAGATAGGCCGTATGCTTCTTTGGTGTGCTAGACCGCTAGACCACCGAGGTCGTCAATAGAGTTTACATTACAACGTTGTATTGACTGTCAGTCTGTTTGTCACATTCGACGTTATAGTCTCACGGCGTGACAACCGTCCGCCTATGATTAATATGTTGTATGTACTAGTTATGAACGCCGGCGTGACACGCCTTATTCGGCGGTGCTATAACTCTACAGGTTGATTCTACAACGCTGTAGTGGCTTGTATTGGAAGACTGAAACCACAAATTTAGTCATATTCATGGACAATTTTATTCGTTTTATCGGACTACTCTAATGCTTTTTTTTATACTACTACTAGCTTTTGCTCGCGGCTTCGCTCGCGTTAATTTATCCCCTTAGGGGTGAAATTTATCAAAATCCTTTCTTAGGGGATGCCTACGTCATAGTAGCTCTATGCATGCAAAGTCTCAGCCCGATCGGTTTAAAATTGACAAAGTTTCATACAAACTTTCACCCCCTATTTTATCCCCTTGAGGGTAGAATTAATCAAAATCCTTTCTTAGCTGATGCCTACGTCATAACATCTACCTGCATACCAAATTTCAGCCCGATCCGACCAGTGGTTTGGGCCGTGCGTAGATAGATCACTATGTCAGTCACCTTTGAGTTATATATATTTAGATGGTGGCAAACAAGCATACGGCCCATCTGATGGTAAATGGCTACCGTAGCCTATAAACGCCTGAAACAACAGGGGTATCTCGTTCGCGTTGCCGACCCTTAAGAAACCTTAATATACCCTTGTGTGGTACCGTTGCGGAGTGACCCACCGGTGGCATGCGGTCTTCGATGTGTTAAAATAAGTCCAGTATTTTTCAGTATATTGATTACAAACCCATAAAGAACTCAAATATTTTCTCTTTACAACTTTAATGTCATTCTAATGCATGACAACTAGTGTTTTAATTTGAGAGCACCCTGTATACGTGTGCGCGTACTGTGGCCACGTATAATATACAATAATGCAGTAAACATTAATTCATACAACTTCTAAATGTGTCAATCCATTGTAGAATACATAAGCGTGGCGCAATTCATAAGATCTATCTTTTAGTTTCAACGAAACCTAATTTAATTTGACAATGGGGATTTATTTCTTTACAAATTAATAAAAAAATATATAAATATCTCATAAGACCTGCCATTTTGTATGGATCTGAACGTTGGGCCGTAAAGGGGATGGACGAAAGGCGTATGCATGTGGCAGAAATGCGAATGTTAAGATGGATGTGTGGGGTCACCAGGAATGTGACAGGAATGACCAGGAATGACAGAATAAGGAATGAGTATATACGAGGAAGTTTGAAAGTTGCGCCGGTTATAGAAAAGTTGCGAGGTAACAGATTGAGCTGGTATGGGCATGTTATGCGGAGGAATGAGGACCATGTCTTATGGAAAGTGTATAATATGAATGTGGATGGATGTAAAGGGAGGGGACGCCCTAAGAAAAGATGGATGGATTGTGTGAAAGATGATATGAATAAATGAAGAGTATGTTTAGATATGACGACCGATAGAGAGCAGTGGAAGAGAATGACATACTGCGCCGACCACAAATAATGGGATAAAGGCAAGGCAATGATTACAAATTAATAAAAAAATATTCGGCGCTTCGGCCGACAGCGTTGCCGAATATTCGGTATTCGGCCAAATGATTATTCTATGTGTTGTTGAATGTTGATACCAATTAAACTTTTGATTTAATTGGTATCAACATACTATGACGACCTCGGTGGTCTAGCGGTCTAGCACACCGCTTTACGTCTGATGGTCGCGGGTTCGATTCCTCGCACGGCACAAACATTTGTATTCATGAGTATGATTGTTTGTATCGGTCTGGGTGTTTTCTATGTATATGTATGTATTTACAAAACATATATATATATCTATGTACTCGTATCAGTTATCTAGTACCCATAACACAAGCTTTAGCTAGCTTAACTTAGGTCTAGATGGCGCTGTGTGAAACAAAGTCACTGCGTGAGTACTAGAGTTCTCATGACTAGTGATTAGGCCGAATACCGAATATTCGGCAACGCTGTCAGCGCTTCGGCCGACAGCGCTGCCGAATATTCGGTATTCGGTATAAGAACACTAGTACTCACGCAGTGACTTTGAACAAATTTTAGTGCAAACAATAGACTCGTTCACGCTCTTCTTCTCCCCGCTACCTCTTATGACTTGTGAGTGTTTATAACTGTCTTTAATGCGATACTTCCGAATATGGCAAGACAGTTCAGTGACGAGAATCGCGCGAGCTGATGGATTGCGCACTAAACTGTTTTTGTGTAATCTACTCGTGTAGGGTTGTCACATTATTATAAAATACTAGCTTACCCCGCGAACTCCATTCTCTCAAAATTAAATAAAGATTTTTTAAGTTTAGTTACGCAATAAATTTCTGAACGCACCCTGAATTAAGTATAATAATAATATAATAATAATAATAATAATTCTCATCTCCTCTCCTTAAGAGGGGAGATGAGAATATTTGAAAAAAAAAAAATAATATTCTTAGAACAATTCACACAGCGCCATCTAGACCCAAGTTAAGCTAGCTAAAGCCTGTGTTATGGGTACTAGATAACTGATACATGTACATAGATTTTTTTTGTAAATACATACATATAATATAGAAAACACCCAGACCGATACAAACAATTATACTCATGAATACAAATGTTTGTGCCGTGCGAGGACCAGGAGGAGTAGACCGCTAGACCACCGAGGTCGTAGTATGTTGATACCAATTAAATCAAAAGTTTAATTGGTATCAACATTTAACAACACATTTGGTGACAACTTCGTCCTACTCGTCCCAGCTTTTTACGTTAATCCAGAAACTCGAATGAAGATATTTTAATTTGATTTGATCAGCTTTTGATTTAATTGATATTGATATTTCAACACATTTGGCGACGGTTTCGTCAAATCAAATCAAATTTAAATATCTTCATTCGAGTTTCTGGTTTAATGTAAAAAGCTTGAGGAACAGGACGAACCAATTAAACCAACCAAATCAAAACCAATTAAATCAAATAAAAATATTCGAGTGAGTCTACTGCTCTCTTACTCTTATATATCAAATCCACTCTACTCGCTGATCTGTACTAATTATTGACATCTGACAATTCTTTTGTGGACTCCCACTATACAGGTTCGCCTAGTTAGAGCTCCAATGTATAATCAACTTTATAATATTTGTACGTTTCAAAAATAAATAATTAAAAAGATAATTGAGATACAGAAATCATTGAAATACATGTGCGAGGCAATGAGATAAATGTTGGTAACTTGCGAGGAATCGAACCCGCGACTATCGGAAGTGGAGTTGTGCTCCGCTTGACCACCGAAGTCGTTAATATCATAAAGCTAATATAATATATATATAATAGTCTATAAATTGCATTCAACAAGGAGCTGTAGTCGGGATAGTATAAATCACGGGGTGCCTAGTGATGTGAAATATCGATGCTGTTAAAAAATGCAGACATCGACACCTAACAATAGTGGTGTCACCATTATCGATATCGACAATACAGCTCAGTCTGTAGTTTATTTTTTAGAACAACTTTTTTAAATGAAGTATTTAAAAATCTCAATCAAATATTCAGTCAGTTGACAATCTGATGGAGATATTCATCTATACATCTATACATATAAATAAAATTGGAGTGTCTATTTGTAATATTGAAATAATCGTTTTTTACTACATGCATATGAATATAAATACGGTACATACACCGAAATAACATTTTTTTACAATTTTTGTCTGTCTGTCTGTCAGTTTGTTCGGGATAATCTCTGAAATGGCTGGACCGATTTTGACTGGACTTTTTTTGGTATGTAGCTGATGTAATGAGGAGTAACTTAGGCTACTTTTATTTTAGAAAAATATTTTATACTATTATAATACAGCTAGTATTTTCGTATAAACTCCAATTTAAAATCGTTTAAAGCGAGTATCGATAACGTGTATTCACATCCCTTGCATTCTGTTTAACAGTCGGACGCGTGAGAACATACCTACAATTAATAGTTAATGAATCATAGATTAATGGCCCGCAGTTAAACATTTCGTATTTTTAGGTCGAGTGACACCGACGCCAGCCACTCGTGCCACACCGGCCGTACGGGGGCTTCCTGTCAGGTAGTGAGTTCGAATCTATCACAACGACTGATTTAATCTTATTGTGTACTAGCTCTACACGCGACATCGTCCGCGTGGAATTTAACTTCATTTTTCTAAAATAAAAGTAGCCTAAGTTACTCCTTATTACATCAGCTACCTGTCAATAAAAGTCCCGTCAAAATCGGTCCAGCCATTTCAGAGATTAGCCGGAACAAACAGATGTTATTTTGGTACCTACGTATATTCATATGCATGTAGTAAAAACGGTTATTTCAATATTATTTATATGTATAGATTTATATTTGATCCTAATCAATTAGTGCTAGTTGGTAGTTTGTATTTACACGTTTCGACTTGAAAAATGTGAACTTACAAGGATTATTTAAAAGAGCAACACACAAGTTTCATGCTCGTTCTTCTTGTGATTTGAATAAATGATTTTCTATTCTATTCTATTCTGAAATGCCTTCAGTGTCTTTCTTCGTTTAAAATTTCGTGAGACAATTTTTTTTTATTATTTGTTTTATTGCTTTGTTTGCAAAACTTTATTGCTTGTTAATTTGGTTTAAAATAGTATTGGGTAGTCGGAGATATTCGTCTGACTACCCCATTCAGTGTTTCCAGCCCTAAAATAATACCATTATTTTTTTTATAAATTTTACGTGTTTTTGTCTCTAAAATAGATGCTACAGTGTCTAATTTAGAGTCAAAATCACAAAAACACGTAAACTTCATAAAAAAACCTATCCTAACTTTCATTCAAATTGCTATATTATATCACAGTAAACTGTACCTCTATAAATAAAAAAAATATAACTCTGTTATTAATAATTTCTGTTTTACTAACATTAGCTGTAAGAAAGAAAAAAGGCAGATATTGAACACTATAGAAAATAGACGAGGGAAAATGTTAGGACACTTGATACGGCGCGATGATATCATGAAAATTATTATTGAGGGAAAGATAGAAGGAAAGAGCGGGAGAGGAAAACCAAGGCACAGCTACATCTAGCAAACTAAAGACAGAATTGTAGTTGTGTCGTATCAAGGTTTAAAGAGTATGATGGAAGATCGTGGAAAGTGGCAAGAGCTCCACCGACAAGAGCGTCGCTCTTAAATTATGAATGAATGAATGAATGGAATAGAAATAGAAAATCATTTATTTATGATAGATAGATAGATAGATAGATATATCGTTTATTTGTTTGTTACTAGTCACACACATAACATGTTCATAAGAATATAAAATACATAATACAACATAAGATTTATAAAATTGTGTTTTATGTGTGATCTGTAGCAATACAAACAGGTCGAAGCTCAGCGTGGAACATTGTTCAGGGAGCAAAACACTGATTTTCAGCTTCAACCCATTTGAGGGTACGTGAAAATAATAATTAAAATAAATATAAAATAAAAAGAGCAATATTACTGGTAACTGTCTGTGTGTTTATAATAAAAATAATGTCTTAATTATCATAAACATAAACTTAATTTACGCACTTTTGAATAGTCATCACATTTTTTTTAATCGACCGCTCATTCGGATAGCTGTCTCATCACAAGAAGAACGAGCAAAAAACTTGTGTATTGCTCTTTAAATAATTTTATTCTTACTTTACATTTTTAAGTTTAAGTGTGTGAATACAAACTATCAATTAGCACTGATTCAATTAAATAAATAATTAGAACTAGCTGTTATAAAATCTTGCCTACAATCCGTTTTTCAGTACACAGTCGATCAAAAAGGGGCCGAGCAATACTTTCCGAGCAATGTTGCGCAAATCTAAAGAATTTCGTAGATTTCATACCAAACATGTTAAAACACTTGAATCAATAAATACAACTCCCATACATACATAAAGCTATAATAATAATTATTAACTACCGTACACTGCAAACAATATGGCATTTTTTTTTATGGATGATAATGGAACGGTGCTCCCGCCTGCGCTAACGGTTTACGCTGGCGGGGCACCAGTGGAGGATGATAAGATGAGCACGGGGTCAGGTCAGTTAGCACATCGTGATAATTTCACCAAGAATTTATCACGATAGTTTCCAGGGGGAACCGCGTGTGATCGCTTGTTTGGCATTCTAGTTATTTAATTATATATGTAACTAGCTTTTGGCCGCGGCTTCGCCCGCGTTAATTTATCCCCTTAGCGATGGAATTTATCAAAATCCTTTCTTAGGACGCCTACATCATAGTAGCTTTATGCGTGCAAAGTCTCAGCCCGATCAGTGTAAAATTGACAAAGTTTTATATAAACTTTCATCCCCTATTTTATCTCCTTGGGGGTAGAAGAAATCAAAATCTGTTCTTAGCGGATGCCTACGTCATAGCATCTACCTGCATGCCAAATTTCAGCCCGATCCGTTCAGTGTTTTGGGCTGTGCGTTGATAGATCACTATGTCAGACATTTGAGTTATATATATTTAGAATAAATAAATGTAATGAAGTAAATAATAAAAGAGATGTGTACAGCTAGAAGTTAATGGATAATGGTATAGGCTCAATATGTCTACCGTATACAAGAAGTTATTATAAAAAAAAATATTATAGGTCCACATTAGTGGAAACATAAGAATTTGCCTTAGTTTCATACCTATATTAAAAATAAAAATATGTAACACTACAATTAAGAAATTAAAAAAAAAAAGAAAGAAACTGAATACTGCTGACTGACTTGTTGATAGAACTATCAGTACAGAGCTTTATCTGTTGGAAACACCAGTTTTTTTTTATATGGAAGGGCAAACATACAGATTTTTTTTGATATTTTAAATATATATGTTTTGTTAAGACTGCCTCTGTGGAAATAGAAATAGAAATAATCTTTATTCAAATAAACTCATTACAAGCACTTTTGAATAGTCATATTTGATTCTACCACTCATTCGGAATGCAGATTCATCACAAGAAGAATGAGCAAGAAACTTGTGTGTTGCTCTTTTTAATAGATGTTTTTTTCATATAAATAATTACAGTATAACAAGTAAGAGGCATGCGATAATTTAACATAGAAGTCGCTACGCACTCATTATTAATGTAATCAGATAATATTGTCAGTGCTATAGATTTAAAGTTTTTCTGTAAAAACATTATTATCGTTAACGAATTCTTCAATTTTATAGTAAGCTTTTTTGCAAAGGAACTGTTTTATTCGACATTTAAATCTTTGTTCAGGCAGATTTATAACAGACTCTGGTATTTTATTGTAAAACCTTACGCAATTGCCATAAAACGATGTGGTTTAGCAATTTAGAAAACGACGCTGGGAGAATGAAATAAAGTTAACAGCCAGCCCCTACTGGTGAAGGGCAGCTGAAAAAAGAGAACACCTTTGCTACAAGGCACTCTGTATTGAGGGATATGATCTAATTAATAAATAAATCAAAATAAAAAAAAAACATACAAAAGTAAACAATTGCACAATTATTAATAATAATCTTAAAAATAAATATACTACATAGTATATAGTGACGACCTCGGTGGTCTAGCGGTCTAGCACACCGCTTTACGACCGATGGTCGCGGGCTCGATTCCTGGCACGGCACAAACTTTTTGTATTCATGAATATGATTGTTTGTATCGGTCTGGGTGTTTTCTATGTATAATATGTATGTATTTACAAAAAAAAATATCTATGTATATGTATCAGTTACATGTGTAAAAAAATGTATTATAAAATGCAGAATAAAAGCTTCTTTTATCTTTTGTTTAGCACCCATAGTAGCAAGCTCTGCTTAGTTATGAACTAGATAATGTTATATTTATTCCTTATAATGTTATATTAACTTTTTAAAGTTAATATAACATTATAAGAAATTTTTTAAATAAAAGTTAATATAACTACTTAAAAAGTTTACTATCTGAAATATTTTTTTTTTGTTATTTCTATATATGTAATCTGGTTGGTAAATGACTATGCAAGTCTGCTGTCCACTGAGTGCACAACTTTTTATTGAAATGATGCTTCACTTTCTGAAATATTTCAGAATAATAGATAATGAGTTCATCCCAGATAAAACCACTCTAAATTCTCCAATACAATAATAAATACAATTTATAATCGTTAATATTATTAATCTTTACTAATATTATAAATGTGAAAGTGATGTTTGTTACACTTTCACGCAAAAACTACTGAAGCGATCATCATGAAATTTTGTACACATCTTCTTGGAGGTATTTGTTAGAATTCAAATTCAAAAATAATTTATTCATGTAGGACATTTTAGCCGCTAATGAACGTCAAGTTTTACATTATAATTTTTTTTCCTACCGTCCAGTTCAGTATATAGATCCATTTTTTTTAAAGCCAGTTTATTTACAATGTTTAGGTATTTATATAGGTGTCTATGTGTAACATTAAATGAAAATCCCGTGCATGAACAACTATTGCCATGCACGCTCGTCATTCAAGTAATCGTTTAGTGAGTAATAGGCTTTGCTCAGTAAATATGATTTAACAGATGTTTTAAATTTATTTAATGAAACTAATGAATGAACATGGGATACTTTTTATTTTAAAAAAATATTATTTAAGTAATACATTCAATGTGAGTAAAAACTAGTTGGGATATAAAACCTTAACAGATGCATTTAAAGTTGAAAACTGCTTGTACAAGTAGAGATGTCTAACCAATCAATGAAGTTTACAGCTCCAATGATCAGTGTGACCTTGTGCTATTTGTTTTGTAACATAATCAGAGCCAGTTACAATAATACATTCAAATTTCTAATTAATTGATGAGTAAACGATGATAAAAACATATGCTAACTTTGGATTTAAATTGTATTAGATTTATTTCTATGTTCACAACAATAATAAGACCTTTCTTGTCAGTTCTTCTCATCTCGAAATCATTCCGAACTGACGGTAGATTTGACATATCATAAGAGACTGTAATGGATCTACATGAATGAAGATATTATGAATTTTTGAATTGGAATGAATTTTTTAGTTTTACTAATATTATAATTGACAAATGTAAAGTTTGTCACTATGGATGGATGTTTGTTTAATCTTTCACACAGTGAAATGCCAGTAAAATGCCAATAACATCAAAAAATCTGATTATAGCCGGAAAGGCTGATCGCAGATAGAAAAAAAAAGGCTTTCACACAAAAACTACTCAATGGTGAAACTTTAGAGTAATATAAGCTATACATCAGAATAACATACAGGATTTATATCCTGTGTATATTAGTTTAAAAATATATTATATAAATTGGGTACAATATAATGATAAATATCAAGTGTGATCCAGACGAAGTTGCAAACATACACACTCACAAAAATATTATGTTTAAGCATTTATACTAAATTAAGGATCATAGTTTGTTTGAAAAGTCAAAATCTCTTTTAGTATCCCAACTACACTGCATTAAGAAAATATCAATGTTTAGAATATTAATTAGGGATAAACTCTCAAAATTTATTGTTATTATAGTTGTCATTTACAATTTTTGTCTGTCTGTCTGTTTGTTCAGGCTAATCTCTGAAATGGCTGGGCCGATTCTGACAGGACTTTTTTTGGCAGGTAGCTGATGTAATAAGGAGTAACTTAAACTACTTTTATTTTAGAAAACAAAGTTAAATTCCACTCAGACAAATTCGGGTGAACAGCTAGTAAATAATAAAATTCAAAACAGTTATTATCAAATAATAAAGGTTAGTTTAACCTTTTAGAGGTTAAACTAAGCTTTTGTTGTGACTAAATAATACATTGGTACAATTAGTCTAAACTATAATATGTTATAGTTAAAAAAATGTTTAAATTACTACATTTGGACATATGAATATATGATATATGCTACAAATTTTATATTAGAATAACAGAATTGGCTAACCTATCAGATAGGAATGTAAGGAAATGACAGAATAATGAAAGAGACCTAATTTTACAGTATGACCATACTCTGCATGATGGTAGCCAGTCAGTATGGTCCAAATATTACAATAACCATCACAGCATCCACAACTATGCCAAAGATTGTCATCTTGACAACCTGCATACAATTATACTGTTTATCACAAAAATATGCATTTATAAACAAATGTAATCCACTTGTTGGTGAATAATTGTGTCAATTATTACTTAGGGAGGTATTATAAGGTTTATATTGGAGAACCATGACTAGTAACTAAGTTCAATTTGAATCTATACAACGCGCGTTGAGCGTGTAAATAAACAAATTCATTCTATAAACATACCTATAAAGAGACCATAAAAAACGGCAATTCGCGAGTTAAAACTCCACGGAGTAACAATAACATGCGCTGGCTAACTACACAAGATTCCATTGATATTGTTTTATAAAAAAAATGCACTCCGTCTGACGAGACACCGAACTGTAGCTTATATTGTACAAATATCGAAAATAATACGATCGATACTGCGTATACCTATTATTTATTTAATTAAAACGATAACGAAGACGTCAAAGTAAATAAAAGCATTGAAACAATTCACGTTCGCTACGAAACTCAACTGTAGCACAATGGTTTGACCACATTTGACAATAGCGAGTGTGATCAAAACATAGCCTTTTTTACCGTTTTACATTAATATGAGAGCATGTACGTCACTACAATACTTGCGTTGATCATTGTAGAGTATCTTGGAAGATGTATCAACACCGTAAGCGGTGTTTTTTTGTTGTATTTTGAAAAAATGCTGTTTGATTTCCAACACAGAAATGGCATAACACGCGAACACTTTGGCTGATTTTCACAATGAAACACTTCACAGAACTATAACAATCCATTCGAAAAACGCGAGACGAGCTAAGCTATGCTATTTCTCACTCACCTTGTTGTTTATTTGCTATTTTATTGAAACAGTTTTGAAAAACTTCATATAAATGCATAGGCTCGTCATCGCTCGTCGCCATTTTGGAATTTACTGTCCAAATAAAGCATAGACTAAAGAGTTAAAAATTAGAGTCGTTCTGAAATTATTTACTTTTATTACTTACAAAACTTTGAAAAATAAAGAAAATACACTGCTATATATCATTAAACTATTTTGTCGGTCGCTTCAATCAGTCAGTTTGAATCTCTGCATTAACACAAGAATGTAGATTTATTTATGTACTATTAGTACTATTAGTACATAAATAAATCTACAGTACACCATTATTGCTATACTTTCCTCGAAATGTTACCTAGATGATGTTAATAGATAATATATAGTGACGATATTATATCCTCACGCTCCTTATAGAATATAGGCAGAGAAGGACTATTGTCTACTTTGATCTGCAAAAACAACCCATTCAACTTCATTAATTTTTATAATTCATTCCGTGTACAATACATATCGTCTTTTAATATTTACATTTCACACTGTTCTTCAAATTTGTGTTTCATAATACACTAAATAATAAAAATTAATACAAGTTGAATAAAAGGCATCCCCTTTTGTCTAATTTGTGTTAAACATTTGCGTTACTCCTGACATTTCCCTTGCTCAAATTCTTACAATATTTTTATTATTCGTATGGGATAGTAAAACTAGCAAAACTTTAGAACACAAGAGATTATGCTTCCATTTTGTAATAAATAAAGCGAAATATATACATATACGTGTTAGAAGTTATTTATAAATTTGTTTACAATTGCGACTAAAACTTGGCTCTAAGATTTATTTCCTTTGACGAAGCATAGAGCACAAAAATTATAGAAGTTTACTATCGCCATATTTGCTACGAAAGTCGAAAATTAAGTTTGACGTAAGAGCCTACAAAATTTTCGAGTGCACTTGTAGAAAGCAAAACACAAATTACATACATGTAACATGTTCTCATTGAATTCTATTAATAGTCAAAACCAGGTAACAATTCTATATGATTGACCGATTTGTTTTAACACTGTACTAGTAGTATAAAATAGTAAACGGATTTTGTTTGTCATCTAGATAACCTTTCGTCCTATGTTTGTCTTCAGATTCTAGTTAGTTTTAGTCAGCTGTCAGCTCGGTATTCAAGTCTCTTTAAGCAGCGGAAACATGGCGGTAAACACAAGCATGTGAATAGAAAGGAAAGTTCAGTTTATGATAGTAGTTACTGCCAGGAGAGTTTAGAGGAGGCGTTACGGAATTTTGATCAGCATGCCCTAGCTGAGATGCGTAAGATCGACGTACGATCCGTGGTGGGGCTCATGCGGAAGCCTCTCGAAGTTTCCAGCAAAAAGGTTTCATACATATCTTCAGCGTCGTTTGAACAAAATAAGAATGGATGGTCAGTCACAACTCCAACAGTAACTGTCGACTTCAGCAGAAGGAATACCAGGTATTATTGTATTACCTACAAATATTGCTATTTATGATAATAGAATATCTAAGTGAAGTAACTACTTGTTACATTTTAAGTTGGCATGCATTGAAATTATGGCATCTTGTCAAATGCTTTTATAATACTAATAGCTGTACCTGCAGCTTCGTCCGCATTTAATTTAACTTTATTTTTCTAAAATAAAAGTAGCCTAAGTTACTCCTTATTACATCAGCTACCTGCCAAAAAAAGTCGTGTTAAAATCGGTCCAGCCATTTCAGAGATTAGCCGGAACAAACAGACAGACAGACAAAAATTGTAAAAAATGTTATTTTGGTATATGTACCATATTTATATTCATATGTGTGTAGTAAAAAATTTATTATTCAATTATATAGGTTATAGGTTATTTCAATATTACAAACAGACACTCTATTTTATTCATATGTATAGATAAACTATTTTTTTTGAACAGGCCTTAAGTGGTGTTACTGATAGTTTATTTGTATGTAATTTAATGTAACTAATTTATCAGGTGTGTAGTGTATAATAATAATAATTTTTTTTTTATTTATTTATTTATTTAATTCAGGCTACATGGCCCATATTATAAATACCTTATAGACTAACATACATAAGAAATAATAATAAAATATGTAAATAAAATTGTCTCTATGGTCACGGCACTGACGACGGCAATCTGCCATGGTAGCGCCGATAGACCACCCCCTTCGGCCAGTAGTCCTCCTTCATGAAGGTGGGGACCAGGGCCACGAATAATAATAACACAGTGTGTGCGCACACACTCTGCACTTACTTGGTTTCGGCCCGTAAGTGTGAGAGAACCAGCAAAAGCTGAGAAAAAAAAAAAAATAATAATAATAAATAGTCCGCAAATTTTTGTCACCCTAATCATTTATTTTATAATTGTCATTGTTTGGTGATATTCACCTGCAATGACAAGTTTGACACCCCATCAAAGGGAGATATATAATATATGTATATATATATAAAAATAATTATAATAATAATAATTTATTGCCAGAACAAAAATTAGATAAAATTTTAAGTTCCTACACTGTTTGTTGAACAAAAACTATATAAAAAAAAGAACCTCTTAAACTATGTATAAAATAGCAACAGTAGAATCTCACACTGCGTATTCTAGACAAAAAGGGCTGACTCAGCTGATGCTGTGAGCGTAACATTGACATGTACGCTGCACAGCGCTGATTTTCGGATTTTTATCTTATATTTATCACATTTTTATAGTCTACTAGGATTTACTTATACACACTCACATTGAATCCTTTAAATAACTTTTTTGCTGCTAGGTGGCGCTGAAGTAGCAGAAGAAAGAAAGAAATAAAGTAAAAAGAAACAACATCAGTTATTTACATATGTTATTTGTAATTTTTCACCTCAGTCTCTGAGTCAACATATTCTTTATACAAAATGGCCATCTCCAGTGTTTAAAATTATGTTACTGTGTTCTAAAAAGCTGGACAGCTTTATGCACACACAGGGCTGTTTATTATATAGTAAATTACTTATATGCTAAATATATAACAAGTATATAAATATGTATGTTAACAATAAGAAGTAATATATAGAATAGAAGAAGAAGAAAGAAGAAAGAATAATTGCTTATATTCACATATTAATGTCATTATGTCTGCTTCAGATTCAGTTTCACGGACAACTTTGTGGGTCTACTTGCGAGGAGCATACAGGACAGCACCTTCAAGTACAATGTGCAGGTGCGGGGGTTCAAAACCGAGCGAAGTATACATGCAGACCTGAAACGGAACCCCAACATCATAAATAGACTGCGTAAGTTCTTCGGTCAGTATGAGAAGGTGCAACCAATCTGTGGATCAGGGATTGTACTAATCATAATGTAACCAACATTTAAGTCCATTTATTAACAATATTAATATTCATTTATTTAGCAAATGTTATTCACATTACTGTACATCTATACATATAAGAGTTTAAATGAATCTATATTACTGTAAATAGTACATTTAAAGAAAAAAACAATACGAGCTGAGTTTCTTGTCAGTTCTTCTCACATCGAAATCATTCCGAACTGACGGTAGATTTGACATATTATAAGAGTCTGTAATAGACCTACAGGAATAAAGACATTTTGAATGATTAATTTTTTAAATAAATAAAGTTAGAGTGTCTGTTTGTAATATTGAAATAACCATTTTTTACTACATGCATATGAATATAAATACGGTACATACACCAAAATAATATTTTTTACAATTTTTGTCTGTTTGTTCCGGCTAATCTCTGAAATGGCTGGACCGATTTTGACGGGACTTTTTTGGCAGGTAGCTGATGTAATAAGGAGTAACTTAGCCTACTGTTATTTTAAATAAATAAAGTTTAATTCCACGCGGACAAAGGCGCGGGTACAACTAGTCTAAATATATATAACTCAAAGGTGACTGATATAGTGATCTATCAATGCACAGCCCAAACCACTCAATGGATCAGGCTGATATTTGGCATGCAGGTAGATGTTATGACATAGGCATCCGCTAAGAAAGGATTTTGATTAATTCTACCCCCAAGGGCATAAAATAGGGGATGAAAGTTTGTATGAAACTTTGTCAATTTTAAACCGATCGGGCTGAGACTTTGCATGCATAAAGCTACTATGAGGTAGGCATTGATGGAGATATTCAGTGGATTACATATATAGCAGTAAATATAATTTACTTTCGTTCCGATCACAGTTGCACGTTACATACAAACTGTTACTTAGCAACATTACTTATTTTAAATGTGATGAATTATACTTTTGCTTCAATCAATGTGCCTAATAGGCATCCCCTAAGAAAGGATTTTGATAAATTCCACCCCATTAACGCGAGCGAAGCCGCGGGTAAAAGCTAGTCAGATATATATGTAAAGATAATACAGATGACGCCTGCTACAGAGGTCGATGACACGGACATTAGATAGTTGATTACACACTATCAGTAGTTCGCGGCTCTCGTTAGCACCTTCATGCTGTAATGGTACCAATATTGATGTTAATAAATCTGTATATACATATAAATAAAATTGGAGTGTCTGGTTGTAATATTGAAATAACCGTTTTTTACTACATACATATGAATATAAATACGTAACATACCAAAAAAATATTTTTACAATTTTTGTCTGTCTGTCTGTCGGTCTGTTTGTTCCGGCTAATCTCTGAAGTGGCTGGACCGATTTTGACGGGACTTTAATTAGCAGGTAGCTAATGTAATAACGAGTAACTTAGGCTACTTTTATTTTAGAAAATAAAGTTAAATAACCACGCGGCTGAAGTCGCGGGAATAGCTAGTTGTACATACGAACATACAAATTACCATTCCGAAAAAATTCTATACAATTCTTGGTATCGCAAATACAAATAAAATATGAATGATACTCAGACACTTAACCTCTAATCATATAACAAACATACTTATATACTAATACTAGCTGTCCCGGCAAACGTTGTATCGCCATATAAATTAATAACGCTATAAAAATATAGGGGTTGGTGATAGAAGAGTGGAAATTTAGGGTTGTATGTATTTTTTAATGACACAATAATAAAATATAAATTAAAAATATTGCCCAAAAAATAAAAAAATAATGTTAGGGGTGGACGTTATCACTTAGGGGTATGAAAAATAGATAGTAGCCGATTCTCAGACCTACTGGATTTGCATATAAAATTTCATAAAAATCGTTCAGCCGTTTTAGAGGAGTATGGTAACTAACATTACGACACGAGATTTTATAAGATTACTAGCTGTCCCGGCATACGTTGTTTTGCCATATAAATTAATAAAATGAAGGTGAAAATTTAGGATTGTATGTATTTTTGTATAAATAGAAACTAAAATTTTTTTCTAAAAGATAAAAAAATAAAATTTAGGGGTGGAGTACCCCTAACATTTAGGGGGATGAAAAATAGATGTTAGCCGATTCTCAGACCTTCTCAATACGCTCACAAAATTTCATGAGAATCGGTCAAGCCGTTTCGGAGGAGTATGGGAACGAAAACTGTGACACGAGAATTTTATATATAAGATAAAGCTGATGAGTTTGTTTGGATGCGCTAATCTCAGGAACTACTGGTTCTAATTTAAAAATTCTTTTTGTGCTGGATAGTCCATTTGTCGAGGAAGGTGTGAGCTATATAACATTACGCTACGACCAAAAAAGTTGCAAAAACGGGGAAAATATTTGAGGCCTTCCGTTGAGTGCGCTGAGCAAACGGAAGTCGCGGGCACAGCTAGTACAATATAATATTGTTTTTGGTCAGGTCTGAATGTGGTGGAAAGTGCGGAGAGGCCAGGAGCCCTGGGCCCGGAGGTGGCGCCCCGACTGGAGAAGCTCCTCAGCGAGGACACGCTGCTCAGTAACCAGCAGAAGGACAAGATCAAAATCGCATTTGCCGAGGGATACCTAGCTGGTAAATCTTTATATTAAAGGCACTTTTTCTTATAAAAAAGGAGTGTTCTGGGACACATAGGAGAAGTGAAACTTCGACGGACTGCCTCTCTCCGTCGCCGAGGGAAAAAGAAAGGGTAGTGGCTTTGGCCCTTTCTCTTTCCCTCACAACGCGAAACATCGTCTAACCCCTCCACGTGAAAGTAACGCTTTTTCGTAACCGAAAAATCCTAATTCCACCCCATCTATATAGAAACATTAGTAACATTTAGCACTAAAATAAGTGTCTATTTCCGTATATTTCCAGGTTCACACCCAGAAAACGTGCGCGGCACGAAAGCTTCCAAATATCTAAAACTAGTGCAACAGTTACTTACCATCGTGCTCTTCCTCGCGATCTTCGTTAGTCTCATGGCGTCTGTCAGCGGGACAGTTTTCCGGTAACTATCACTCAAGAATTGTATTGTTATTTATACTGCAATGATGGCAACAAGCATACGGCCCATGTGATGTTAAGCAGGTGCATTAACCTTTGGACCAAGCCTCCAGACACCAGGGTAGTCACATGCAAAGCAGGGTAGACATATATTATTAACCGGGTCGGTAATTTTGTGGCAAATAAAGGTATTTACCTCTCTCGACGTTTCGACTAGTTTGCACTAGCCGTGGCCACGAGCTGACTGGAGTAACAGCGATGTCAATGTAGATAGGTGACAGCAGTTTTTTCATCTACCGTACCATTCTAAAGAATTCTTGAAAAATCTCAAACTGCCGGAGGTAGCCGAGGTTCTTCACAATCTTAAGTGTACGTGGGACGAAATTTTGGAACCGCACTGTCCGAGACCACTAAGTTCCAAAGTATGGGTATAAATTCCCGACTAACTAATAAACTGCTATCTAGTGACCCTAATAGATTAATAGATCATACATATAAGCAAGTGTGTAATATTTAGTTTATGCAAGGAATAATCAGTAGTTGCTTGTAACAAACATGCGCAGGATCCAATTAGGGAACCAAATGGAGGTGGACCCTGAGGACATCTCCGTCACCTTCGACGACGTCAAGGGAGCTGATGAGGCTAAGCAGGAGCTTCAGGATGTGGTTAGTGCTTATATATATCATATACTTTTGTGACTTTTTAAAATTATCGACTTAAAAGCATGTATTTTACATATTTTCTTCTGATCGATTCCCCGTCCAATTCAAACGACGGCCATTGAAATTTCGAAGGCTGAGCTGAGGTTTGAGTCAAATTTAAAACCCTAGCGGTGCCTTCATACTAAAGTCGTATCCATCTGCAGTAGTTGGCCTTCAGCCGTTCTCGAAGTCTTTTTTTTGGAGTTCCTTCCTTTGTTATTGTTGTAGGAGTCCTTGTTTTTGGTTTGGACCGCCATCTGCACTCTTTCGGTGAAATTGTAAACGTCTTAGATAATACTACGATATTAGAATAGTTCAACAAAAAAACTGGACATTTTTAACTACGTCAGGTTTAGTCCGGAAAGAGTTATGATAAATCCTGGTTAATTTGTCACGATGGGCTAACAGACCTGACTTCATGTTCATTCTATCGACTCGCACTGGCGCCGGGGTGGTCCGTGAGCGCAAACGGATGGTCCTTCCATCGTCTTAACTAAAGAAGAGTGGATATCTCTCGTCCCGGACGGCAGGTGGAGTTCCTGAAGTCCCCGGAGAAGTTCTCGTCGCTGGGCGGCAAGCTGCCCAAGGGCGTGCTGCTGGTGGGTCCGCCCGGCACCGGCAAGACGCTGCTGGCCCGCGCCGTCGCCGGGGAGGCGCGCGTGCCCTTCTACCACGCGGCCGGGCCCGAGTTCGACGAGATCCTCGTGGGGCAGGGCGCGCGGCGCGTGCGGGACCTGTTCAGTGAGTACCACCCCCGCCCCCTCCCCGCGCGCGTGCCCTTCTACCACGCGGCCGGGCCCGAGTTCGACGAGATCCTCGTGGGGCAGGGCGCGCGGCGCGTGCGGGACCTGTTCAGTGAGTACCACCCCCGATTCTACCCCCAAGAGGATAAAATAGGGGTTGAAACTTTGTCAATTTTAAACCAATCGGGCTGAGACTTTGCATGCATAAAGCTACAATGACGTAGGCATCCCCTAAGAAAGGATTTTGATAAATTCCACCCCTAAGGGGATAAATTAACGCGAGAGAAGCAGCGGGCAAAAGGTAGTTTATTTATAAAACATGTTTGTGGACAGAGGCTGCCAAGGAGCGCGCCCCGTGCGTGATCTTCATCGACGAGATTGACTCGGTGGGAGCCAAGCGGACTAACAGCGTGCTGCATCCGTACGCCAACCAGGCACGTTGTAATTGTAATAATAACTTTTTATATAGCACAGGGGACGAAGGAGCTTGCGGCTCACCTGATGGTAAGTGATTATCGCCCCCATGAGTAACCCGCAACACCAGGGAATTGCAAGTGCGTTGCCGGACTTTTAAAAAGAAATAAGCTCTTTTCTAGAATGTTCCAATATCGTAACCCATTCGAATAAACAAACAAACTCTTCAGATTTTTATGTATAGATAAGTAACTGATAAATTTATTTTGTATTTTTTTCTACATTAGTCTATATTTTAATTCATGTAGATCCCAGATTACACTTGCCTTGTATTTAATAAAGTCTATAAATCGACATGATGATGAGAAATATCCACATAACATGGTATGGTTTAACGGCACGTGTCGTTCGGTTGCAGACGATCAACCAACTGCTATCGGAGATGGATGGATTCCATCAGAACGAGGGTGTGATCGTGCTGGGCGCCACCAACAGGCGGGACGACCTCGACCAGGCGCTGCTGAGGCCCGGACGGTTCGACGTAGAGGTACGTATGGGTACATACAAATTTGGAATACGTACAGAATTACAGTAAGTGTTGAAGATTAGTTCTGAATGACAACGTGTGAGGGGTATACCGTCGGCGCAATAAAGTGTTACGTTTACTGATCGTCATATAACATATTGAGACGGCATCGCGCTGCACAGGTGAACGTGCCCACGCCGGACTACGGCGGACGGCGCGAGATCCTGCAGCTGTACCTCGCCAGGGTGGCAGCACATCCGGCGGTGGATGCGGAGCGGCTCGCCAGGGGCACCACCGGCTTCACCGGCGCGGACCTCGAGAACATGGTCAACCAGGCCGCGCTCAAGTAACGCTCGCTCCTACTCCCCCCGGGCGGTCGGTATACTGAGAGGTCGAGACACCGGAACTGAACGAGGGTCGTGGTCCGCAGGGCGGCCATGGAGGGAGCGGGCGCGGTCAGCATGGCGCACCTGGAGGAGGCGCGGGACAGGGTCCTCATGGGGCCCGCCCGCCGCTCGCGGCTGCCCGACGCGGAGACCAACGCCATCACGGCCTGCCACGAGGGCGGACACGCCATCGTGGCGCACTACACCAAGGTGACCCCCGTGACCCCCCGCCCCCGCCCCCGCCCCCGCCCGCCCGACGCGGAGACCAACGCCATCACGGCCTGCCACGAGGGCGGACACGCCATCGTGGCGCACTACACCAAGGTGACCCCGTGACCCCCCGCCCCCGCCCCCGCCCCCGCCCGCCCGACGCGGAGACCAACGCCATCACGGCCTGCCACGAGGGCGGACACGCCATCGTGGCGCACTACACCAAGGTGACCCCCGTGACCCCCCGCCCCCGCCCCCGCCCGCCGCTCGCGGCTGCCCGACGCGGAGACCAACGCCATCACGGCCTGCCACGAGGGCGGACACGCCATCGTGGCGCACTACACCAAGGTGACCCCCGTGACCCCCCGCCCCCGCCCCCGCCCCCGGCGGCGAGTGGAGGAGACAATCGCGATCACGGGCTGCCACGAGGGCGGACACGCCATCGTGGCGCACTACACCAAGGTGACCCCCGTGACCCCCCGCCCCCGCCCCCGCCCGCCGCTCGCGGCTGCCCGACGCGGAGACCAACGCCATCACGGCCTGCCACGAGGGCGGACACGCCATCGTGGCGCACTACACCAAGGTGACCCCCGTGACCCCCCGCCCCCGCCCCCGCCCGCCCGACGCGGAGACCAACGCCATCACGGCCTGCCACGAGGGCGGACACGCCATCGTGGCGCACTACACCAAGGTGACCCCCGTGACCCCCCGCCCCCGCCCCCGCCCCCGCCCGCCCGACGCGGAGACCAACGCCATCACGGCCTGCCACGAGGGCGGACACGCCATCGTGGCGCACTACACCAAGGTGACCCCCGTGACCCCCCGCCCCCGCCCGCCCGACGCGGAGACCAACGCCATCACGGCCTGCCACGAGGGCGGACACGCCATCGTGGCGCACTACACCAAGGTGACCCCCGTGACCCCCCGCCCCCGCCCCCGCCCGCCTGCCAACACCGCATTACACCAAGGTGACCCCCCGTGACTCCCTGTCCCTGACCTCGGCCCTGGCTCTGCTCGACCCTAGTCCTGCCCCTGACCTCGGCCCTGCCCCTGATAACGGCCCTAAGTCTGCCTTTGACCCCGGCCCGGCCCCTGACATCAGCTTCGACTACAACGCTACAATTACCCTTGACTACAACTTCGGCCCTGACCTCGACCCCATGTTTAACCACACTGCCGAAGGCTGCTGATGGCTTTGGCCTCCAGTGCCATCACCGGCCTGCATTACAATATGCAATAACTAAGTTGGTGCTGTGTGTTTGTGTACAGGACTCTCACCCCCTGCACAAGGTGACGATCATCCCCCGAGGGTCGTCGCTGGGGCACACCGCCTACATACCGTCTAAGGAGAGGTCGGTACATACATACTAGTTTGTTGATGATGATGACGATGCTGATGATAATAAAGTCTATGGTGACAATTATTTTTTTAATATAAAATTATGATGATACTGATCGTCATCGTGCAAAAAATTACGAAATTAATTACTTAAGGGTGGAATTTATCAAAATCCTTTCTTAGGGGATGCCTACCTCATAGTAGCTTTATGCATGCAAAGTCTCAGCCCGACCGGTTTAAAATTGACAAAGTTTCATACAAACTTTCATCCCCTATTTTATGCCCTTGGGGGTAGAATTAATCAAAATCCTTTTTTAGCGGATGCCTTCGTCATAACACCTACCTGCATGCCAAATTTCAGCCCGATCCGTCCAGTGGTTTGGGCTGTGCTTTGATAGATCACTATGTCAGTTAGTCACCTTTGAGTTATATATATTTCGATTTATTTAATGAAACCATTGCTATTTATGCACTTTTACCGTGTCATAGGTAGTTCATTGATCTCTTTAATAAAAAAACCATTCGGACGGGAATCAAAAAAATCTTTGAAGATGCTTTGGACTGCCCCTTTGGAGTTAATTTTTTTCCCTTACAAGAAGTTATCCTAATTTAAAAAAAAAAATGGTGATGGTTGGAGCAAGGTCTGGAGATGTCCAGTGGATGTTTTAGACATTCCAATTGAAGCTCTTCCAATTTGGTAACTGTCTGTTGTATAATTTGTGGTCTAGCGTTGTCCTGAAGCAGCAGTGGCCTACAACGATTGACCAGCAATAACTACTAAGTCTAACACCGGCACTAGTCCACCAAACGCTCAAAACTACCTTTATTATGATAAAACGTCAATTTCATATGTAAGGACTTAATATATTAATTGGAATAAATGTTATGTGTATTGTATTGGTATGTTTGTGTTCAGGTACCACGTAACGAAGCAGCAGCTACTGGCCATGATGGACACCATGATGGGCGGCCGCGCCGCTGAGGAGCTTGTCTTTGGACTTGACAAGATCACATCCGGTAAATTTTATATATAAAAATTACGTGTCACGTTGTTTGTCCGCGATGGACCTAAACTACTGAACCCATAGCAAATTTTAGCTGGGACACATAGTAAAGGTGAAAGTTCAACCGTCTCTTTCTCTCACAATGCAAGAGCTGAAACCTCGCTCTTCTCTGTCGTTGTCCTCTCTCTTTCGCCATATCCTTTCTCTTTCTTTCACATTGCAATATATCGTTTATCCCTTCCATGCAACGGTAACGCTTTTTCGTGACCGAAAAACCTAACTACTGCATATATCACGGGGAGTGTTCTGAGGAATTTTCGGATTAATACCAGCTGCTGAGTTTCACCACCGTACCACCCGCCAGAAACTGAAATACCATCCTGATCATCTGGATGAATGGCGGTCCTCCACAGTGCGGTTTTCTAGAAACTTTTTGCCTCGCACAACCACATTGTGGAATCACCTTTTAGCAATTGTATTTCCGAACCGATACGATATTGAAACCTTCAAGAAAAGAGCTTATTCCTTTTTAAAATGCCGACAACGTACTTGCAATTCCCCTGGTGTTGCGGGTGCTCATGGGCGGCGGTAATCACTTACCATCAGGTGAGCCGCATGCTCGTTTGTCTCCAGCGTTATAAAAAAAAATCTAATCGCTATAAAAATGACCACTACGCATAATTAATGAAATAGAAAAGAAATAATTTTTATACAAATAAACTTAATATAAATAAGCACTTTGAAATAGTTTTTTTTATTCTACCACTCATTCGGAATGCAGATTCATCACAAGAAGAATGAGTGAGAAACTTGTGTGTTGCTCAGATGACAGAAGAAAACGAATGGTTACCAGAAATTTTGATGGTGGTGATTTTTCATTCAATGAAAGACTTAAAGCAGGTCGTTTGACAGCGGAAGAGATGTTCATGCGTACATATATTTATGACCTAGGTAGTGTAGTAGTTAATACACTGCTTTATTTGGCCGGATTCTATTCCTAGCACAGCAATGTTTGCACAGGAATTCTTGAATATGTTCCAGATTATTTGTATTGGTTCTGGGTGTTTTCTATGTATATTATGTATGTATGTTTGAATATAAATGTATTTGGAGTATCTGTATCTGTCGTCTAGTACCCATAAGACAAGGTTTGCTTAGGTCGGGACTAGATGACGGTGTGTGTGATGTCCAGGGTTATATAACCACAATAGTTGGCATAGCGTGTGGTGTGAGGTGTGTGACGAGTGTGACGAGCGTGGCATGCGTGACGTGCGTGGTGGTGTGCAGGCGCGTCGTCGGACCTGCAGCAGGCGACGGCCATCGCGAGCCACATGGTGCGGGAGTGGGGCATGAGCGACAAGGTCGGCCTGCGCAGCCTCGACCCCCACCCGCCCCACGCGCCCCAACTGGGGCCCGGCACCAACGAGCTGGTGAGTAACGAAGGGAGTGGGGCATGAGCGACAAGGTCGGCCTGCGCAGCCTCGACCCCCACCCGCCCCACGCGCCCCAACTGGGGCCCGGCACCAACGAGCTGGTGAGTAACGAAGGGAGTGGGGCATGAGCGACAAGGTCGGCCTGCGCAGCCTCGACCCCCACCCGCCCCACGCGCCCCAACTGGGGCCCGGCACCAACGAGCTGGTGAGTAACGAAGGGAGTGGGGCATGAGCGACAAGGTCGGCCTGCGCAGCCTCGACCCCCACCCGCCCCACGCGCCCCAACTGGGGCCCGGCACCAACGAGCTGGTGAGTAACGAAGGGAGTGGGGCATGAGCGACAAGGTCGGCCTGCGCAGCCTCGACCCCCACCCGCCCCACGCGCCCCAACTGGGGCCCGGCACCAACGAGCTGGTGAGTAACGAAGGGAGTGGGGCATGAGCGACAAGGTCGGCCTGCGCAGCCTCGACCCCCACCCGCCCCACGCGCCCCAACTGGGGCCCGGCACCAACGAGCTGGTGAGTAACGAAGGGAGTGGGGCATGAGCGACAAGGTCGGCCTGCGCAGCCTCGACCCCCACCCGCCCCACGCGCCCCAACTGGGGCCCGGCACCAACGAGCTGGTGAGTAACGAAGGGAGTGGGGCATGAGCGACAAGGTCGGCCTGCGCAGCCTCGAGACCCCCACCCGCCCCACGCGCCCCAACTGGGGCCCGGCACCAACGAGCTGGTGAGTAACGAAGGGAGTGGGGCATCAGCGACAAGGTCGGCCTGCGCAGCCTCGACCCCCACCCGCCCCACGCGCCCCAACTGGGGCCCGGCACCAACGAGCTGGTGAGTAACGAAGGGAGTGGGGCATGAGCGACAAGGTCGGCCTGCGCAGCCTCGACCCCCACCCGCCCCACGCGCCCCAACTGGGGCCCGGCACCAACGAGCTGGTGAGTAACGAAGGGAGTGGGGCATGAGCGACAAGGTCGGCCTGCGCAGCCTCGACCCCCACCCGCCCCACGCGCCCCAACTGGGGCCCGGCACCAACGAGCTGGTGAGTAACGAAGGGAGTGGGGCAAGAGCGAAAAGGAAGTCGGCCTGCGCAGCCTCGACCCCCACCCGCCCCACGCGCCCCAACTGGGGCCCGGCACCAACGAGCTGGTGAGTAACGAAGGGAGTGGGGCATCAGCGACAAGGTCGGCCTGCGCAGCCTCGACCCCCACCCGCCCCACGCGCACCAACTGGGGCCGGGCACCAACGAGCTTGTGAGTACCGTCGGGAGTGGGGCATGAGCGCCAAGGTCGTCCTGCGCAGCCTCGACCCCCACCCGCCCCACGCGCCCCAACTGGGGCCCGGCACCAACGAGCTGGTGAGTAACGAAGGGAGTGGGGCATGAGCGACATGGTCGGCCTGCGCAGCCTCGACCCCCACCCGCCCCACGCGCCCCAACTGGGGCCCGGCACCAACGAGCTGGTGAGTACGGTAGGGTTTGGGGCATGAGCGACATTGTCGGCCTGCGCAGCCTCGACCCCCACCCGCCCCACGCGCCCCAACTGGGGCCCGGCACCAACGAGCTGGTGAGTAACGAAGGGAGTGGGGCATGAGCGACAAGGTCGGCCTGCGCAGACTCCAAAGATATCTAAGTATTTATATCGGTTGTCTAGTACCTATAACACAATCTCTGCTTACCGTGGGACCAGATGGCGCTATGTTAATTGGTCAGAAGTATTATTATTACAGAACAATATTGAGAAATAACGGTATATATGAATAGAAATAAAAATAAGCTTTATTCAAATAAACATAATATAAGCACTTTTGAATAGTCACATTTTTTTCATTCTACCACTCATTCGGAATCACTCATCACAAGAAGAATGAGCAACGTGTGTGCTGCTCATTAAAATAAATATTGTTTTAAGTAGATTTACATTAACAAGGATTAGGCATGCGACAATCAACATAGAAACCGCTACGCACTTAATGTGTCTGTAATAGACCTACATAAATATACTTGAACGACGAGCGTGCATGGCAATAGTTGTTCATGCACGGGATTTTCATTTAATGTTAGACATAGACACCTATATAAATATACATTGAAAATAAACTGGCTTTAAAAAAAAAGTAATTCAATTGAGTTTCTTTCAATTGGATCTATATACCGATATGGACGGTAGGGAAACAATTAAAATTATAATGTAAAAACTTAACGTTCATAAGCGGCTAAAATGTCCTACATGAATAAATGATTTTGAATTTGAATTTATACTTTTTTTTCGGTCTAAATTGAAAATCAGTGGGCTACGACGTGATGGTGTAGTAATGGTATATTGATGAGTGTGGTGACTGTGTGCAGGTGGACGGTGAGATCAAGAAGCTGCTGTCGGAGAGCTACGAGCGTGCGAAGGCCATACTGCGAGCGCACGCCAAGGAACACAAGGCACTGGCCGACGCGCTCCTCAAGTATGGACATTATTAACTTAACTAGCATACAAAATATTTAAATTTTACAACAAATATAGTTGTTGAATTATAATAAAAAAGTAATGATGTCATTTATGATAAGGTAAAGGGCCATATTATGAAACACCTTTTGAGAAGGAGTTGAATATTTTACATTGTTTAAAAAAAAATAGAGTTGAAACATTGAATTTTTCCAAGTTCATAGTTTGCCTGATATCTACTGAAGTGATAATAATTATTATCAAGTGAATTTTAGTTGAAAATGCTAATAAATTGAATAAAATAACAGACAAGTACATACGGCCGTATTTATGAAACAGTCTAAAGCAACACGTACGGGTGTTCCATCGGGAATGTCCCAAATTATGGAACTCAAAATGAACTGAAGTACTCACATTAAAAACATTTTTCAGTTACTAATTTATTTATTGCTTGTTTATTCGTATAATTTTTAAATCTAACTGTATTAATAATTAGTAATAAAACTTTTGATACTATTATCAAAAGTTTTATTACTAATTATTAATACAGTTAGATTTAAAAAGTATACGAATAAACAAGCACTAAAGAAATATTCACTTACAAAGTAAGTATGACAAAAACAGTTTCAAATCTTAGGATTAATAAACAAGATATAAAAACCAAATATACATTAAATTAAACCAAAAATTCAACTATTTCATTTCTTCTTTGATCCTTTGTAGTAATGCGTTCTCTAGTAGATTTTTCCGTTCATCAGCTATCACTTTTTTCTCATTTAGTAATTGTTTTCTTTTATGTAGCTTTTCTTCTTTAGTTTTACGATCAGTTTCTTTTTTTTAGTCATATTGCATCCATCGATCAGATGTGCCAGCAGAAGGTAGTTTGAGTTTACCTGATGACTCAACTTTAATCCATTTTTTCTTGACTTCAAATTCAACGCAAATATTAATTCATCACCAACATTACGCTTCAAAATATTAGTTAAATTTAGTCAATTTAAATTACTACTTTCATAAATACCAGAATGAGCTTTAGTAACCATATCTAAGGTTCATTTTATACTATAATTTCATACAGTAATTACCTCAGGAATGGCTGCTTTGTTGAGACTGGGTACTGGTATTTATCAGAGGAGAATATTTATTAGAAGAATGACAATCATTGTTAAGTGTCATGTAATCATTAGTTTTATCATTCGACTTGATTATTAATCAAATAATTTTCTTACTGTTCTGTTCTTTCTCTAAAAATTAAAATTTACCAACGTCACTTCTTTGACAGTTAGTTTATTTATTTCATGAAAACCAACCAACATCAAATTATAAAAATTATACCAAACAATCAAAAACAAAAATAACAATATAAAATAAGTCTATAGAATAAAGATATCAAATTCTATAAAAAAAATGTATCTACCTACAAAAATTATTAATTTAAAAACATCTATAAAAATGTGATATGTAGGTGCTTCGTAAAAATTTTGAATTAAATAAAGTGTTATTAATTTTTTCAGGCAGGTTTTCCACTTAAGTATATGTTTTAATTAATATAAAACAATATTTATCATCCAGCTTATTCATTTTTGAGGTTAGTTTTTCATTTTCATAGAATTTTACAATCTATGTACATATCTAAATGCAAATTTTTAGAAATATAAACTGTTCTAACGTAAATTGCTTTGTTATAATTAATTAACAATGATTAACACGAAATTAACTAAATATTGTCCACTTATTGCTGTTTCATAATTACGGACAACTTAGAAAATCGAATGTGAGGGGGGTGTGGAACACTGAATATACTGTTCCATAAATACGGTCTGTTTAGAAATTTTTGCGGCAATTATGAAACACCTAAATAAAAAATAAATACCTTATTAAAGTACTTTAAATTCATTATCAATCAATAGATTATAAGTCAAAGTTTTGATTGCCATGTTTCAAGTATTTTTGAATCATTGACAAATATTTCAAATTGTTAAAACAATTGTGATGACACGTGTCATTCTCTAACTCTAAAAGACAGTCGTTTTTCATGCAACCTGACACGGGCATTTCATCTATTTTTTTTTCTATACATTTTAAGGTGTTTACCAAAATAAATAAATTTAATCAATAAATAGGTTATTAAAGATCATAAAGATAATATTATAAATACTGAATACGTTAGAAATTATTTGTAATTCGGATTTTTATCACTTGTTTCATAAACTAGTACAATGTTCCATAATATGGCCCTTTACCTTATATATCTAAATATATATAACTCAAAGGTGACTGACTGACATAGAGATCTATCAACGCACAGTCCAAACCACTCGACGGATCGGGCTGAAATTTGGCATGCAGGTAGATGTTATGACGTAGGCATCCGCTAAAAAAGGATTTTGATTAATTCTACCCTCAAGGGGATAAAATAGGGGATGAAAGTTTGTATAAATCTTCTTAGATTTTCGACTGATTGAACTGAAATTAAAGATTGGAGCTACTATGATGAAAACGTTCGCTTAAATAGGATTTTGATAAATTCAACCCCCATGGGTATAAAATAAGGGATGATCCAGGATGTAAATTAAGACGAACAAAATAATTTTTAGTTCTTTGGGCTACTTTTATTTTAGAAAAATAAAGTTAAATTCCACGCGGACGAAGTAGCGGCAACAGCTAGTAGAAAATAAAACTATTAAAAATTAGTACATTTTGTCAAAACTTGTTATTTAAATAGTTCTATATATTATAAAATTTGTCGGTTTGAAATTATTTGGCAGGTCTTTTTGTATGTACAACCCAACACTGAATTCGGGACTACCACAGTGTTTTCTAGTCATAAATAAATAAAACAACCAGCGATGTTGCATTGTTAAACTAAAAAGGGGTTCTATTTCTAGAAAATATTTATATATCCAGTAACAAAATTAAACAATATCGTCGTTTGACGGCAACATTTAGTACTTATTCTTAATGAGAGTTCTAAAGTAACTTATACAGTTTGTTTCCATACATGATGTACGGAACACCGTACCATAATAATAATATACTTATAAATTATCACTTACGTAGCATATGTCAGTTTACTATACAATAAATCAGTGTATTACATCGAGCGCTCACTACGGGACGTATCTTTTATTTATCATCCCCGTACATTATCAATTATCACTATCAACAAGTGTAGGAACAACCCCTACACGTAATATATAGTGAAACATAAGTTTTGTCGTAGATTTTTTATTATCAACAAGTGTAGGAGCAACCTCTACACATAATATGTACGACTCTATACATAATATATAGTGAAACATAAGCTTTGTCGTATATTTTTTAGTACATAAACTTAGAGTGTAGTGGAGTATAAGCATGTTGGGTGTGTTCCAGGTACGAGACGCTGGACGCGGAGGACATCCTGGCGATCGTGAACGGAGACAAGGTGGGGGACAAGTCGCCGCCCCGCCCCCGCGACCCGCGCCCCGCGCCGCCGCCGCCCCGCCCCGCGCCGCACCCCGCCGCCGCCTAGCTGGTAGCGCCACCTCTTATTTGATTTGTTATTTGGTGTCTCCTCCCGCAGACCCAACCCGCCCCGAGGAGGTATAACCGACACAGAACGTGATGTAGAAACGTATTGTTTGGGAAACTACTCTGCTACCAAAATGTTAGGGAATTTACTCTCTGCACATCTATAGGGGAATTTAGTGTGTAGGCGTCAGTCACGTACCTGTATGGTTCTGCGGATTTCTTGGGCTTCAGGGTCTCGAAGATATCTTCGCTAGCTTTCACACACTTTCACAGTTTCACAGTAGGTTTAACACAGTTCTAATTTATTTTAATTCACAACACAATGCGCGCGCGCGTCTAGGCCGCTGTACGGTCCGTTTGTTACTAGGTGAGGGAGGGGAAGGCAAAGCGCGGGAACACAAACTAACAGACTCTAATATAATAATCTGTGCTTACGATGATACCGGGTAGATTTTGAACTATTTGTAACTGGATATTTAAATATTTTAATGCTAAGGTGGTTGTACAATCGAACGAGATTATAAGTTTGTTTTAGTTCCTAAGTGTGCCACTAGATGGCGTTATTTAGTTTTTATACTTTTTTCTACATCGCGCTATTTAGATTTTTTTTGGAACACATATAGTCTTTTAATAATTATTAATATAAATAATATAACAACCACTGTGGAAAGGTTTCCGTAGTTTAATTTATTTAACTACCCTAATCAACAGTACAGCCTTGAGGATCCGTGAATAAGATTATTCAATGGTAGACAGTGAATTGACATACTATATAATTTTGTTTTTATAGTTTTAATTATAGAATTCAAGAAAACTTTAAATATATTAATATCAAAAGAGATTCTCAGAAAACGCTTGCCCGTCTACTACTATCATACGTGCCCTAGCGACTGTTTGTAATAGAACAAAAAAAATATTGCTAGGTACACGTACACATACGCACAGGTTCGTTCATCATTGTTGAAGCTAGAACGATGAAATTTTTTTTGTGTTTTTTGTATTAAATTATTAAATATTTTTTCTTTATCTGATCAATATTACCATTCCACCATCAATCAACCATCAATCTTAATAATATTATAAATGCAAAAGCGAAATTTCACCCAAAAACTACTGAGTGGATTTTGATTAAACTTTACAGTAATTAGATTATTATTACGTTTTTTTTAATAGATAGTCTTTCCAGAGAAAGGTTTATATATATAATACATGTACACCCGTGCGAAGCCGGGGCGAATAGCTAATAATATTATAAACGCGAAAGTATGTGAGTATGAATGTTTGTTACTCTTTCACGCAAAAACTACTCAACGGATTTTGTGGAAAATTTACACAAATATAGCTTATGCATCAGAATAACACATAGGATATATTTTATTTATTAATTATGGTAAATTAAGTTTAATTATATGTACATTTTATTTGCTCATTTTTTTTTCTGTCTCGTTTGTTGTTTATATTGTATTTTTGTTACATTGCACTGAATAAAATATTTTTTCTTTCTTTCTTTCTTTCTTTATATTGAAATTTGACGCAGGTAAAACTGCAGGCACAGGTAGTTGTTTATAAATGTGATATGTTTTCATTGTTTGCCGACAGATGGCGTGACGCGGGCTCGACGCGGACTGTACAAAGTGTATTGAGAATTTTGCAGGCGACACGCTTCCACGACTAAGTAAATAAAAATAAGTAAAACCTGGTTGCAGCCCTTAGTTTCTTTGTAGTTTTGTTGATACGTAGCGAACATAGCACTCTTTGTACGCAGTCGGACAAATATTGATATGTAAAGCATAAAAAAGATTGTAAATCAATGTCATTATAAAAGAAGTTATATTAAAAAAAATAAGCTTTAAACTCCGCCATTTTGGATTTGGGATTAGGTCATTTTATTTCTCGTATTCTTGCCAACAAATCTTTCATGTATCATGAAAATGCAGCAGAAAATAATTAGTTTAATAACAATACGATTATATACATATTAAATTTAGAATATAACTTAAATCTAAACTGTTTTAAGTTTGACGCGGTCATTATTTATAAGTATAATAAGTAAATCACGGGATCTTACCACGTTTTACTTTTGTTGAGTTCCCGATATTTCGGCAGTGTTTCAATGGCCATGATCACGGGTAAACTGAAGAGCAGCGGGTAGATGGAAAATAAATCTTTTATGGGCAGACATATTCGTCTACTTTCACATGTCTACCCCCAGGTTGTTAGTAGCTAGCACGGGGTGAAGGCACAGACAAGTTTTTTTTTTCTCTCTCTCTATCTGCGATCAGCCCTTCCGGCTATAATCAGATTTTTTTGAAGTTATTGGCTTTTTCGTGGCACAGACATGTGAAGGTAGACGAATATATTTGCCCATAAAACATTTATTTACCTTCCACCCGCTGCTCTTCAGTTTACCCGCGATCATGGCCGTTGAAACACTGCCGAAATATCGGGAACTCAACAAAAATAAAACGTGGTAAGATGCCGTAATTATACTTTTAAATCCAAACTGTATGTGTAAGCGAAATTGCAATATATTATTAATTTCTATTTCAAAATTACCGTCTTACTATCCCTGATTAACGCTACTGTTGACTGGTAGAGAATGGCATCAGGCATTAAGTACTCCATCTATATAATTGTGTTTGTAAAAGAATAAGTAATTTAAATCTAGTTGCAAAACATTACTCGAAAAACATACAAACATAACGAGTTAAAAAACATTTTGCAATACGGATAATATTACTTGAATGAAAGAAAGTTCTTCTCATCTCGAAATCATTCCGAACTGACGGTATCATCATCATCATCAGCCCACTGCAGTCCACTGCTGGACATAGGCCTCTCCCACGCCATTGGGCACGATTTTCAGCCCTTCTCATCCAGTTACTACTCTTCATAAGAGTCTGTAATAGACCTACATGAATGAAGATATGATTGCAGCAGGTTTCTTGAAGAAGACCACCAGATGGAACCGTAAGCTTGTCACCCACGTAGCATAGCATATAGCGTATAAAAAAGAAGGGTATATTAGGATTTCTTAAGGTTCAGCAACGCACACGTGACATTCATAACCGTTTACCATCAGATGGACGGTACATGGTAGAATTATTGCCAGCACTGTGGTACAAAATTAAGTAACCCGACTGTGTACAAAGTGTGTTCTGTGTTTAAAGATAATTTGAAGAAATACTTTATATGAAAATATAAAAAATATTCAGTACTAATTAGACTGTAAACCGTTTAATATGAAGATTGGAAGTGTAATATTGTAATTCAATTTTTTACGCTAGATGGCGCTGCCAGTTGTCGTCACTACAGTTTCCTATGTTCAGGATGTTTTAATTTATAATTAGAAAAAACTAATTAGGTAAACATAGTGGTCTTTCGTAGTTACATATGAATATGGATGGTTTTTTTTTGAGGGTTTGATAATGGAATTGTGCACCCGCCTGCGCTAACGGTTTACGCTGGCGGGGCACCAGTTGAGGATGATAAGATGAGCATGAGGTCAGGTCAGTTAGCCCATCGTGACAAATTCACCAGGAATTTATCACGATGGTTTCCAGGGGAACCGCGTGGAGGTCAATCTGACATGGTGCATTGCTAGTAATGGGGTAATTAGTCCACATTACTAATAATACCCTTCTCCCCGAATGTGGATGGTTATAAGGACAGAGAAAAGCCGAAAAAGAGATGAATGGACTGTGTGAAAGATGATTTAGTGAGAAAGGAAGTAAATAACGAGATGACTGCGAACAGGGATGAATGGAAGTGAAAAACATATTACGACGACCACAAATAAATGGGATAAAGAAGAAACACATGATGAGTGGTCCTTCGAGCCGGATCACTATACAGACGAGCACGGATAGACTGACAGCGCCATCTAACGTGAAATTGAGTAAATTCCGACAAATATTAGTTATTTGTTTAATATAACCAACCCGCCAAGAGATCACGAATTTGGGATTTAGTTTAGAACTTTCTAGATATGTCTTGTAAGTATAATGTGTAAGTTGCAGAGACAGGGCTCGAAAAAATATAATAACAATATATGTAACATATGAATATGAAATATACGGTCTAACCGAAATAGTGGTATATTTTTTTAATTATTTTAAATTTACATATCAAAATTCAACTCTGATTTTTATTAAATAATTTAAAGCTAAATCTCTAATTATCTATACATATAAATAAAATTGGAGTGTCTGTTTGTAATATTGAAATAACCGTTTTTTACTACATGCATATGAATATAAATAGTACATACACCAAAATAACTTTTACAATTTTGACGGGACTTTTATTGGCAGGTAGCTGATGTAATAAGGAGTAACTTAGGCTAGTTTTAGTTTAGACAAGTTTAGTTTAACAGCTAGTTTGAAATATTTTAATAATTCTGAACATATAATTCCACTGTTTCGATTAGGCCTATTATTAATTAATTGCTCATAGCATCTTACAATATCTAATATAAATTTAGCGCTCAAAACATAAGCGAAATGTGGCAAATATACACTCAGCCAATACACAAGAAATAAATAAAAAAAATAGTAAGGATTTAGGGCTACTTTCGTGCCTTGAAATTTTAAAATCTACTGTAATGTGTGAGCAGTAAAGTTAATTTTCAATTTGTTTACAAAGTTGTCAACTTTGTAGGAATTTCCTCAGTATGTGAATAACCCACTGTTGGAAGCTGTTCAGGGTGACAACTTTAGAACACATTACTTTGTATGTAGATGTAGGGAATGAACCACAGTTGGAACTTTGGGACTTTGTATGTAGCTGTAAAATCTGATAAAATCTTGTATTGGCTCTCTAACCGAGTAAAATCATATAACATCAGACTTTCATTGATTTAAATCTGGCACAAAACTTGTACGAGAAAGGAAATGAATACATTGATTTTTTTTATAATTCCGCTACAATTAAGTCTGTCGAACTTGCTACTGTAGCTGTAAACAACTGTAAAATACTTATATAATTGAAAATGTATCAATTGTAATACATTCTGGAATGATAATTGTGGCAAAAACAGTATATAATGAAGCGCCAATATGGAGTCTTATTTCAAGCCGCCGCCATATTGTCATATTTCGCGCCAAAATCTATACGTACTTTTTTCTCCTCCATCTTTGGCTTTTGATATTAAATTCCAATATCTTTTTTTTTAATTCGATATATCTATGCCCCGACATAAACAGACGCTGCCAACGGCGGTACAGCCAAGCGTGTGTCGGGCTGTACGTAGGTAATTATAAATGTATAATTTTTATTTAATTAATGTTGCGTTTCACTGTTGAAATTGAAACTACAATTTTATTGATATTTTATATAAATTAATACTTGTAAAGAAAGTTTTTATTTATAATAGATACACTAGAAATATATATAACCTATGTATAGATGTTTCACTTGTAAAATTCTACAATATTATAAAATATAAATTAACAATAGCGTATAGTGATAGTTGTTAATCAATTTGAGCAGTGAAATGTAACAGTTGTATACTGAGATAGAAATAAAATGTTGACTCTACACCGTTGTATTATTTAGTGTAAACAAATCCCCAACTATATATAGGTTGTGTAAAATTGAATGTAGATTGACTCATTTATAAATCATTTGTTAAATTTTATAGCAGTTGTCTTCTTTTAAATTGTACGCTAGCATTGTACATTATTTCGCAACACTAACATTTTATTTCACATTACAATATTTATTTTACAAAAGAGGGCCATTCGCTCCATTTATAGTATGGGTTCCAGGGAGTCATTGCGAGAGTGCTTTAATATTATATATTTATGAAAATATCATGTATGCCAGGAAGAATATAGACAGTTTCAAAAGAGTTAGTGATTGCACCAATAAAAGCTTACGTAACAATAACAAACTGATTTTACCTAAATGTCGTTTGGCTAAAGTTAGTAATTCGTTTTATGGCAACTGCGTAAGGTTTATAATAAAATACCAGTCTGTTATAAATCTGCCAGAAAAAAGATTTAAATGTCAAATAAAACAGTTCCTTTGCAATAAAGCTTACTATAAAATTGAAGAATTCGTTAACGATAATAATGTTTTTATAGAAAAACTTTAAATCCATAGCACTGACAATATTATCCGATTACACTAATAATGAGTGCGTAGCGATTCCTATGTTGAGTATCGCATGCCTCTTACTAGTTATACTGTAATTATTTATATAAAAAAACATCTATTAAAAAGAGCAACATGTGATGAATCTGCATTCCGAATGTGTGGTAGAATCAAAAAATGACTATTCAAAAGTGCTTGTAATGAGTTTATTTGAATAAAAATGATTTCTATTTCTATTCAAAATCAGTTCGCATACGGTCATCAAGAGCGCCGCGACTCATTTCAATCATTAATCAGTTATATTTTAAGAGTACATGTGAGAGTACAGTTTTAATCAAATTTCTATCAGTATAATTTATCGATTCACCTAACAGACAATAGCTTCGGTACAACCCGAAAAGAAAATAGAAGGCTATTTTTATTTTAGAAAAATAAAGTTAAATTCCACGCAGACGAAGTCGCCGGTACAGCTAGTTGATAAATATAATAATTCTTGAGTGATACCGGAGAACTGTCCCGCTGACCTAAGTCGAAGGGGTGGGGGTTGAAATAAAAGAGCGTGTTGTGGTCAGTGCGTGTATTATATAGGGTGCGCGTGACGGCGTGGGGCCGCCCGGCCCGCCCCCGACACCAGCCGCAGCCGCGGACCGGGCCCCGGGACCGACCCCGGCCCGGACCCGGGCCCCGGGACCGACCCCGGCCCGGACCCGGGCCCCGGGACTGACCCCGGGACCGACCCGGACCCCGGCCCGGCCCCCGCCGCCGCCCACACGTGCTCCAGACACACCGCAGTCCGCCGCCCCACGCACCTGCAACACGTTATATATACCATATAACTACCTTTACAAGTTTGGTGATCCTAATATACTATCAGATATTATAAGCGAGTGTGTATATTTTTCTTTCTTCCTATATAATCTATACATATAAATAAAATTGGAGTGTCTGTTTATAATATTGTAAATAACTGCTTTTTACTACATGCATATGAATATAAATACGGTACGTACACCAAAATAATATATTTTTGTCTGTCTGTTTGTTCCGGCTAATCTCTGAAATGGCTGGACCGAATTTAACGGGTCTTTTTTTGGCAGGGAGCTGATGTAATAAGGAGTAACTTAGGCTTCTTTTATTTTAGAAAAATAATGTTCATTTCCACGCGGACGTAGTCTCGAGTACAGCTAGTATAAATATATATTTAGTCAATAGCTGACTTTACACGGGTGCTCATTTCATTCATTTCATATAAATGTAGCTAAAGAGAACGAGAAAAAAGGGCGCGCCGCCAACGAGCGAATTCCCGCATCCTTCAATGAGTGATGTTTACCAGATCATGGTTACGAGACTATGTAAAAATGAATTATCATTGGAAAAGGCCGAACATCGAACTATACAGCAAAGATATTATTTATTTATAATTTATAAATCCTAAACGACTCTTTGGAAAGGGGCCGTTCAAGTATTACGCAAGCAGATTTATTACAATTATTTACCTACAGTCGTGCATGATCATTGAAAAATCACGGACATCCAGCAAATACATTGATAATTTATAAATCTTAAACGAGTCTCAAGAGAAATATATATATATGTATGTACATAAATATACTTGCAACTAGATGAGTCTGTGTGAATGGTCCGGGGTTATTATTGTTAATTAATTTAAACAAATTCGTAATACAGCGTTTTCAGAACATACATATCGATAAATATTGTGTCCATATTTGACGGCCTTTTTTCCGATGCCCGCGGGTTCGATTCCTCCACGGTAAAACATTTGTATTCATGATATATTTTTTGTATCGGACTAGGTGTTTTCGATGTACATTATGTATTTACGAAAAAAAATCTATGTATTTGTATCAATTGTCATCCATCACACAAGCTTCATCTAGCGTATTTTGGGTCTAGATGGCGCTGTGTGAATTGTCCTGAGATTATAATTGTATTTTACTCAAATATTTTATATATATACAAATTTTAATCAGAGAATGTCAGAGAGGTTAAAGAGTAATCGTCTATCGTGGTATGGGCATGTAATGCGTAGGAATGAAGATCATATCCTAAGGACGGTGTTACATATGAATGTGGATGGTTATAAGGGTAGAGGAAGACCGAAAAAGAGATGGATGGACTGTGTGAAAGATGATATGGTAAGAAAGGGAGTAAATAACGGAATGACTGCGAACAGAGATGAATGGAAGAGAACAACATATTACGACGACCACAAATAAATGGGATAAGGAAGAAGCAGATGATGATGACAAATTTTAATAAAATCTAATAAATTATATATATACAAATAAATGTTACTAAATACTGATAACGGTGATGGTTATAGTGTTCCATCCTGTGGGTGGTTAGTTAGTGTTCAGTATAAAATAATGGTGTGTGACTGACCCGGTCCAGACCGGCGGCAGGTGAGTGGGCGTGCGGCGCGCGGCGGCGAGCGCGGCCCGCAGGAGGTCGTCCAGGTAACAACGCGTCGCCGCGGACACCACCGCGTGCACCGCGCTGTACAAACACATCTTAACTTTCCCTCAGATCGAACGCGGGTACAATTTAGAAAGGGGAACTGGAACTACCACGGCCGGACCGAGGTTCGATCCCCTAGCGGTGCCCTTAAAGTCACATACGTGAGTTACAACTCACGTATGTGACTTTGAGGGCACCGCTTGCGCCGGCTTGAGCCGAGATTTGAGTCCCTAGCGGTAGATTTAAAAAAAATATTATGACTATTGAAAAATGCTTCAATTAAGTTTATTTGAATAAAGAATTTTCTATTCTATTCTATTCCTAGCGGTGCCCTCGGACTAAAGTCGTATCCGTCAGGCGGGAGTTGTCCTTCAGCCGCTCCATAAGTCCTTCATTGTGCTATGTCTGCTATATTAAATTGGTTTACATGTAATAACCTATTATTAAATTCCAGCAAAACAAAGTGTATAAAATTTACACTTCCTAATGTAAGACCAATAAATACACAGTTATTGCTTAATGATGAAATAGTAAATTTTGTTAATGATACAGTTTTTTTAGGTATAACAGTGGACTCGAAATTACAATGGGGGCCCCATATTTCAAAATTGGCCAATAGACTCAGTTCAGCTGCATATGCAATTAGAAGAATTAGGCAACTAACAGACGTGGCGACGGCTAAACTTGTATACTTTAGTTATTTCCATAGCATTATGTCATATGGTATACTACTGTGGGGTAAAGCAGCCGATATAAATACTATATTTATTTTACAAAAGAGAGCCATACGTTCTATTTATGGTATGGGTTCAAGAGAGTCATTACGTCAGTGTTTTAAAGATTCAAATATCCTCACCGTTACTTCACAATACATTTATGAGAATATCATGTATACACGGAAGAATTTAGACAGTTTTAGAAAACTTAAAGACTGTACAAATAGAAACTTACGCAATAAAAATAAGCTAATTTTACCTAAATGCCGCCTGCACAAAGTCAGTAATTCATTCTATGGTAATTGCGTAAGATTTTATAATAAACTGCCAGAATCTGCACTAAATCTGACAGAGAGGCAATTCAAATCTTATATTAAACAATTTTTGTGTAAGAAAGCCTATTACAGGATAGACGAATTCATAGACGACAACATATCAAGTAAATAACTAGTTTATTAGCATACAACGTTATAATTTAATTTTCTCATTGCTTTCTTGATTTAAGTGATTGATTTTAGAAATATGAAAGCGTAGCGGTTTTTGTATTGATTGCCGCATGCATTCTTATGTAAAATGTGAATACTATAACTATCAGATAGCAATTGTAAGTAGCTTTGACGTAGTCTAGTGTTTTGAGTAGTCATGCTCACTAAAATGTCCAGACTTGTGGCGGCGTGGTGGGCCGGGTCATTGGGCTCCCTAAAATATGGTCGAGCGCAGTGATGGCTGGCTCATCCGTCATACTCGTGAACGGGTGCTGCTTGTAGGGACTGGTCTGCTCTAATCACTATGACTGATTTCCTCTTATTAATTGTTTAACCAGTTGGTTATATATTCAATATTATTTCTATTTGAGTATTTAATAGAATTAGTGCTAATTGGTGGTTTGTATTCACACACTTAAACTTAAAAATGTAAAGTAATAATAAATTATTTAAAAGAGCAACACGCAAGTTTCTTGCTCGTTCTTCTTGTGATGAGACAGCTTTCCGAACGAGCGGTAGATTAAAAAATGTAATGACTATTCAAAAGTGCTTCAATGTAAGTTTATTTGAATAAATGATTTTCTATTCTATTCTATTCCTTCCGCGGGTTTGGAGTGCCATCTGCACTCGCCCCCTATCGTCCGGTGAAGCTGTAAAGGCCAGCTCCGGACAACAGTATTAGCATAATCCGAAATAAAAAAAAACAGCTTTTGCGTTGATTTGACTGGTGCACTTTGTATAAAGTCCTTTATATCTCTTTGTTACCTATTTTTACTGCCAGTAATTTGTTTCACAATCTCTATTGCAGTTTAAAGGCTGACAGAGAGCAGTGAATCCTACAAAATATTACTATTAAGTATATCAATTCAATTCAAATTCTAAGGATCATAAAAGTTAGTGACTTATGCAAGTCAAGTTTTTGGATTAATATCCAGCTGTATGTTCACCTAGGACATACATTAAAGCTGAGTGGAGCCATTTCAGTGCATTATTGGATGTAAAAAATGTTTATTTTATGTTTATTTTTTAATTATGGTAAATTAAGTTTAATTATATGTACATGTTATTTGCTCTTTTTTTTCTGTTTGTTGTTTATATTGTATTTTTTACATTGCACTGAATAAAATATTTTCTTTCTTTCTTTCTTTCTTTCTTTAATATTTTTTGTCTACAAATGTAGCGACATTCCTCACCTGTAAGAGTATCCGTTCCCAACATCCTCATTCCTCAGCTCTATACCGATGTCGGCGCACTTCTTCTCTATGTACATGAACCTCAGTCTGTCATCCTCGTCCTCCACTGGCAACACTGTCAGACCACTATCACAGTCGGAGGGGGCTTCGTTTATTTCTTTTATCACTTTAACTGGCAACTCACACTGCACTATATCCACCTCCTCATCAGAGTCCGTCACTTCGATGGACTCCGATAAGCTATTGTCATATATTTCACTATTGAACACACTAAGACTGGATATATCCGCCGCGTTCGGGTATATCTGCCGGATGTTGGACTCCATCCTTCTGGAATTTTCGAGATCGTTCCAGGAGGACCACTCGTCGGTCTCCGGCGGCGGCTGGTCGGCCTCCGGTCGCAGCTCGTGGTAGCCGTGCAGCCGAGAGTACACCAGGATCTGCTTTGTTCGCCATATCTGCTCTTTTGTGACTAGGTGATTTGTTAGAATTTTGTTTATTAGTTTCGCTCTTGACCACTGAAAAATAAATTAAAAATATTATGTAATTTCAAAGGTAAAAGATCTGACGGTCACAAGACGGTAAGTGTCAACTGTTGCCTGTATATATGAACAGTAAAACATCGAATTGTGAGGTTCGAGGTTGTTGGTAGCATTTATGACTCAGAGGGAAGGAGATTGAGTGACCACATTGCCTGAAATAGCAAGTCTCTAATGATAACATAAATAATGAATTCCTTTAGATGAGCCTATACAATTAGAAAATGATAATAACTTTAAGTCTATCCATTGAACAAAAATTTAATAGAAATAGAAATAATCTTTATTCAAATAAACTTAATATAAGCACTTTTGAATAGTTAAGTTTCTTTATTCTACTCCTCATTCGGAATGCAGACTCATCACAAGAAGAATGAGCAAGAACCTTGTGTGTTGCTCTTTTAAATAAATATTCATTTAATTATAATTACATTAACAAGGATTAGGCATGCGACAATCAACATAGAAACCGCCACGCACTTAATCTCTGTTCAATTTAATAATTAAAAACACAACAAAACATTGTCAGTAACTAAAATTAACATTACAAATTACCTCAATATTTCTCCGTTTCGCGATATCCAACTTCCAATACTTCTGTTCGTTCTCCACCACAAATGGGAAATATTTTAGGAAATCTGGATCCCTCGCTTCATCGCTTATTAGAGGTATCTTCTTCAGCAAGTATCCGACAGCCATGCGAACATTAGTGAGTCTAACTACCGCTCCACACAGACAATCGTACAGCGACTCTTCCTCTTTAACAACCGTATCCTCTATGGTTGGCTCGACGTACTCTAAAATTCTAGTCTCATTATAATCACTAGCTTTCTTCCAATTGGAAGCTAAATAACAATGGTCATTCTCTATATGCGAGTATATATTAAAGTTATTGCTATCGTTCTTCAACAAGTTCTGCACTTCTGGCTTTAACAACGACACTCCTTTCTTTTTCCTTACATTCTTCAATCCATTCGATTTGATTGGATTCAATTTTGCGATCTTCGTGTTATTTATAATAATCTCGTGCCATTTAGACAGATCTAAATTCCGGTCCACTTCTAGATAGTAGATCTTACCCGTCGTGGGATCTATGTATTTCATTATTCTCTTCTTTAAGGAAGTCGGCTGGTTGAGTAACTCTTTCGGTATATCTGTGGGCGAGTCCAAACATTTGTAACTCAACTTTACTGAGGAATCATTCTGTTTCGGTTCCTCGTCGGTACATTCATTTTGGGCTGCACTCTCCGTTAAAGGCTCTAGATCTGTAATATTTTCTTCTTTAACTTTAGCTGTATTTACATCTACGTCTTTTGTATTAATATCGTTGTCTTTGTTAGGTTTTATGATCATAGCGTCCACATCCAACTCCGTCGGCTCATTGTTGAAGAAGTTCATCCACTCCGTATCCTCTTCGGGGACCTCGGTTTTGATCTCTGGCTCTTTGGGGACCACTTCCGCCGGTGTCTCCTCGTCTTCCTCTTTAAACTCGTACTTTAACATTTCCGGCGAACTGTACAACCACACGTCTACTATTGTTTCCCCACCTAAACCACAAAAATTACATTTGAAAGTTGTTAGATAATAACATTTTCTTGGTATGTGTGTACTATGCGTCACCAGTAAGTAGCTTGATGTAGTGTCTTATTTAAAATTAAGCAATTATATTACAAAATTTAAAATATCCTTCAATTCTTGTCCCTCATGGGTCTAGGCAGCGAACTTTGAAAAAGGGCGAACACAATAGATCTATGTAGGTCGCAGTGCTACAGGTGCTACAAACATCTGACAATAGCCCAAAAAACCCAATAATAAAAAGTAGAGTAGCAAAATGTAAGATCATGCACACTTTTTTACTGTTTTTTTATTGAGGACTTTGACCTATTGCCAGATATTTTAGACGTGTAGCATTATGACTTGCAAAGATCTATTGTGCTCGCCCTTTACTTTGGATTTTCCCCTGATGAAAAGAAAAGCTACTACACATCCTATGTGGTCGTAATCTACCCATGCAAATTCAAAATACCTTTATTCATATAGGATTAGAGACTCTTATGATATGTCAAATCTACCGTCAGTTCGGAATGATTTCGAGGTGAGAAGAACTGACAAGAAACTCAGCTCGTATTCTTTCCAAATAAATGTTGTACATGCTTACAATAATACAGATTAATTTAAATTCTAATTTGGGAGAATAGAGTGACCACCAGCATATGCTATTGCAAAAGCAATGAGTGTATACATAAACGAAATATCTGTTTTGAACAGTATAGTGTGCGCTTACTGTCCAGCATGAGGGTGTCATTACAGGAGAGTGGTGTGTGGCGAGGGGTACTCGGTGTGCAAGGAGTGTGAGGGGTGTGAGGGGTGGTCGGAGTGCGGGGCGTACGTACCGAGCGTCTGCAGGCCGGTGTAGTCCCGGTCCAGCTTGATGGTGTGCGTGACTGCTGCGGGCGGGTTGCGGTCCGGCAGCGGGAAGTGCAGCTCCACCAGCGCCGGGAACTCGCCCCACCCGCGCCGGCACACGTGGAACGGGGGCTTACTGCACGCAACCAAACACTATACATATACACTAGCTGTACTGTACTGTACTGTACTGTACTGTAGTGTAGTGTACTCACTGCACGAGCACGGTGTGGTGCGGCGCGTAGGAGGGGTGCAGCCTGACGCGCACGTGTGTGTGTAGTGTAGTGTAGTGTAGTGTAGTGTAGTGTAGTGTACTCACTGCACGAGCACGGTGTGGTGCGGCGCGTAGGAGGGGTGCAGCCTGACGCGCACGTGTGTGAGGAGCGCCGTGAGCTGCGGTCGTGCGGGCGGTCCTCGCACGTACAGCAGCCACGTGTGCGTGGCGCGGTCCGCTCGGGACGCCGGGGGCGTGTACTTGGACGTGTTGCCTGCGAACATATAACATGCGGATCGCTAACACTAGATACGATTGTTACTCTATTACAGACACATATGATGTGTCTCACTGATCTGTAATAGTTAATAGTTCTGGCGATTCTTTTGTGGACTAGCACGATACGGATTCGCATATAATATGTTTTTTATTCTCGGAAACTAAATTGACAGATATAAATGTTAAATTTCCCAATAATACCAGCTGCAGCGGGGTAGTACCTTCGATACTGCTTTGTTGAATCTATGTTTTTACGATTACTTTTAAAGCATTCTATGTAGTTTCCACAACATTATCAAAGTTCACGTAAACTTTTGTTTCCATTGCTGTCTTTATATTAATCAACACAAAAATATAGGGCACCGACTCAGATGAGGCGGCAACTCTCGAGCACAAACGTACTACTTATTTTACGCTTCCCTTTCTTTGTTTGAATTAAAAAAATTTACATTTTCGTATAATGCAAACTACTCCAGCCTTATTCCCACTTAATTGGTATCGACTTTCCTAATAATTCGTCACTAGAAATTTCTACTTCGTCATTGAGTCTTAATTTTCACATGATACCTCTTCCCACCGATCGATCCCCCGTCCAATTCAAACGGGGATCGATATTACGACGGCCTGAGCCGAGAGTCGAACCCCTAGCGGTGCCCTCAGACTAAACTCGTATCTGTCAGGCGGGAGTTGGCCTTCAGCTTCCGCTCCATAAGCCCTTGCTTTGGTTTGGAGTGCCATCTGCACTCGCACCCTATCGTCCGGTGAAGCTGTAAAGACCAGCTGCGGTGAACAGTATTAGAGTAGTCCGAAAAACATGATAAATCTTTTTTGTAACTATGTAGAATAGAATAGAATAGAAAATCATTTATTCAAATAAACTTAATTTAAGCACTTTTGAATAGTCATAACAATTTGTTTTTTATCTACCACTCGTTCGGAAAGCTGTCTCATCACAAGAAGAACGAGCAAGAAACTTGTGTGTTGCTCTTTTAAATAATCCTTGTAAGTTTACATTTACAAGTCGAAACGTGTGAATACAAACTACCAACAAGCACTAATTTTTGGGTCAAATATAAATATGCAATAAGATTAAATCAGTCGTAGTGATAAGAGCAGACCAGTCCCTACAAGCAGCACTCGTTCACGAGTATGACGGATGAGCCAGCCATCACTGCGCTCGACCATATTTTAGGGATTATGTAAGTCGGACTTCCACGTATTTTGTTCATGATTAACATTTAGCATCTTCATTTCAATCACATGTAATTCAGTCTGCCCTAACTAAAACTTGTGTCTTTAACACGTATGGGCGTTCTTGGGAAACAAGTTTAGGTTGAACAGTACAGTATTTACTGTACAATAAAGTGTTACATACAAAACAAACTCATATCTCTTTGACGACCTCGGTGGTCTAACGGTCTAGTACACCGCTTTACGACCGATGGTCGCGGGTTCGATTCCTCGCACGGCACAAACATTTGTATTCATGAGTATGATTGTTTGTATCGGTCTGGGTGTTTTCTATATATAATATGTATGTATTTACAAAAAAAATAAAACTATGTATTTGTATCAGTTATCTAGTACCCATAACACAAGCTTTAGCTAGCTTAACTTGGGTCTAGATGGCGCTGTGTGAATTGTCCTAAGATTATTATTATATCATATTTTCAAAGTGGTTGACTCACCTATAATGATTCTGTATCTGTGCTTCATCTTGTTCCTGGTGGCGGCGTCCAGCGTGCATACATTCTGTGGTTTGGGTTCGATATGTCGCGGCAGCTTGCGGGGCCTGCTGCCGCCCGCCGCCCCCGGGGGGGGCTCCGGGACCTCCGGGGGCTCCGGGGACTCCGCCGGCGGCCGGCCCTTGTCGCCAGACACCGTATAGTTGCGCGTCTGCACCATCGCCTGCACATTACATGTTAATAGTGGTTACCATCCACAGGAAACACTTCTATACCCATAGAAGCATGTCATTAATAAACGTAGTAATTTATGACATTTTTAATGGCACATGATGACAATAATAATCATCTATACATATAAATAAAATTGTAATGTCTGTTTGTAATATTGAAATAATCGTTTTTTACTACATACATATGAATATAAATACGGTACATATGTAATGTGGTGTATACCAAAATAACAAGTTTTACAATTTTTGTCTGTCTGTCTGTTTGTTCCGGGTAATCGCTGAAATGGCTGGCCGATGGCCGATTTTGACGGGACTTTTTTTAGTAGGTGGCTGATGTAATAAAGAGTAAGTTAGGCTACTTTTATTTTAGACATATTAAAATAAAATTTTAGAAAAATAATGTTAAATTCCACGCGGACGAAGTCGCGGGAGCAGCTAGTATTATGTCACATAAAAAATGTCAAATATTTTTTTTTAATATATAAACAGTAGGTATATATAAAAATAAAAATAAATAAAAAATGTCGTGTCTTTCTTATTTATAACATTGATATATATAGACAAGTTTACATACTGAGTAATTTTTCCTGGTCTTGTTCCTGGGCCCCCGGTTGCGGAATATCTCGTCCAGGTCCGTGGTGTCCTTGCCGAGCAGCTTCCTCACCGACGGGTGCAGCCGGCGCTGATCGTTACGCAGCACGGCCGACACCTGGTGATCACACACTCAAAAATATATTACGTCAGAAGTGTAGCGTACCTTGGAGTATAAAAATTTGTTTGGGGGCTCTTACGAAGGGTAAAGAAATCGTGAAAGTGTGATGCGAACGATGATTATTTTTTTGCCTTACCCATTAGCGAGGCCTATGTCCTTCGTGAAAGTGTATGATGCTAACGTTTTTTTTTCGCCTTACCCAATGGCAAGGCCCTTTGTCCTTCGTGAAAGTGTATGATGCCAGCGTTTTTTTTCCGGCTTACCCATTAGCGAGGCCTATGTCCTTATTGAAAATGTATGATGCTAACGTTTTTTTTCCGGCTTACCCATTAGCGAGGCCTATGTCCTTATTGAAAATGTATGATGCTATTTTTTTTTTTTCGCTTTACACATTGGCGAGGCCTATGTCCTTAGTGAAAATGTATGATGTCAGAGTTTTTTTTTCGCCTTACCCATTGGCGAGGCCCTTCGTCCTTCGTGAAAGTGTGTGATGTGAACAATGTTTTTGCTTACGCACGTTGGGGGCCCCCGTAGTCCGGGGTCCCCGTATACTTGATACGGCGGTAGCTACGCCCCTGCCTACAGATCCTTTTGAGAGTAAGAAAGTTTGAGAATATGGATGGACAGATGGATGGATGATGGATGAATTTTAGTTACTATTTCACTCAAATACTACTGAACGGATTTGCATGTTTTTTTTCGGACTACTCTTGTACTGTTGGGAGCAACTGGCTTTTACAGCTTGACCGGACAATAGGGGGCGAGTGCAGAAGGCACTCCAGACAAAGGAAGGACTTATGGAGCGGCTGAAGGTCAACTTCCGCCTGATGGATAGGACTTTAGTGTGAGGACACCGCTAGAGGTTCGAACCTCGGCTCAGACCGTCATAATTTCGATTCCCGTTTAAATTGGACGAGGGATCGATGGGGCGGGGGGCGGGGGGGGGGGGGGAGCGACCGGGGCACCGGTGTGGACTGCCCGGTTGATTGCGCGGTGTTTTGTGTTTGAGGTCGTCGTCTTCGCCGGCGAGGACGGTGTAGTGGGTGTATGTAAAAGTGTGGTCGAGACGTTGACTGCCGTGGGGTCGTGGGGATCAATAAGAACGTGTCTCGGGCGACGTCGTCGGGTATGTCGGATTTACATGTAACTTTATAGTATATAGCTTATACTTCAGAATAACATATAACTACAAATTTAAAGTGGATGAAATTACGGGCACAGTGGTTAATATATATTTCTAACCTCGGCTCTGGCCCTGGGTTCCAGCTGCATGGCCACCTCACTCTCCACCTTGCCGGCGGTGAGCTGCAGCTTCTGCTCGTGGAAGTAGTTATCCACGAGCACGTAGCGCAACCGGTGCAGCATACGGCGCGACGTACACATCCTACAACAACAAACATTTATTGATTTATATTATTGTATCCCGCATGGAATTTAACTTTACTTTTCTATAATAAAGTTAGCCTAAGTTACTCATTACATCAGCTACCTGTCAATAAGAGTACCGTCAAAATCGGTACAGCCATTTCAGAGATTAGCCAAAATAAACAGACAGTCAGACAGACAAAAATTGTAAAAAAAATTTATTTTGATGTATGTACCGTATTTATATTCATATGCATGTAGTAAAAAACGGCTATTTCAATATTACAAACAGACACTTCAATTCTATTTATATGTATAGATGTGGGCAGGCCCCTCTTCCGCACTGGGCACACTGGGCACGTGCCCAGGGCCCCGCGATGATTAGGGGCCCCCATTGTTATATATATGTATATATAAAAATGCTAAAACTCGAGAGTGGCTGAACTAATTTGGATAATTTTAGTCTTGAAATATTCATGGAATTCCTGGTATAGATTGAAGTTCAGTGTAAAGTCAGTCTACATATCTTATCTATCTTTATTGGAAGTGTTATGGCTTTCTCTATTGGTGATCGAATTCCAACAGTTATTGAGTTGACACCAATATTGCAATATACATTTTGCCTCTGAATGAGACCTCACAGGGCATTGAGTTCAGATATAGCCTGGATGAGGTCTGATGAAGAGTGATGAAAAACACTGGAGGAGGCCTTTGTGTCTACAGACAAACAGAACAGGGGACTGTGTTTGATAACTAAGATATGTTTATATATTATGTTGATACAATAAAAATCACTCTATTTAGTAGGAATCTTGGTAGTAAACTAAAGCATCAATAGTTTATTAAAAAGAATCAGCATAATTTGTTAGTGAACTTATAATATTGTAATATTGTATAAATTTGTCAGTCTGCTGGTACATACAAATAAATGTATGGTAGAATAAAATAAATTACCTAATATTCAAAATTTCTTATATCTATATAGCAATAATTATTGTTATTTACTTATTGCAAAAAACAACTACAATTAACATATTAAATTATTGTGAAAATAAGGCATTAAGTCAATGATAAGAACTTATGACCCCATACAATATTGTATGATTGTTTGTATTGATTTGTATGTTATCTATGTACTATATATTTATGTAGGTTACAGAAAAATTTAATAATTATTTCTATTACTTGTTTAATGCCTATAACACTAGCTCTGTATTCATGTGTGAATTGTTGTGAGAAGATTTAACAATATTTGTTAGTTTTTAGTCTTGTTACTTTACTCTCGAAACGTAAACAATTGCAATTAATTATAGATTGCTAAAGTCACTATAAATGTACTTTTAGTCATGGCAAATAGTTATGCATGTTTGTTATATTATTACTTGAGTAATCATGAGTCAGCACGAGTTGCCGCCGACGCTGCTTCGGCCCGTGTGTTGCGTTATCTATGAAAACATGACAGTACCGCCGGCGAAAAAATTTTCGCCGTACACAAACAAAATGCCACATGGCACTATCTTTTGTTTATAACGGTTAGAAAGGTAACCTATTGGATGTTTATTCACTGTTTATAATTAAATAATGGCCGCAGGTAATACACACCGCTGGTCGATCAACATTATCTCGTTCTCCCTCACTTCCAATTCCCTATTGAACTCCCGGCGAACGACATTTCTGATTTTCTCCACTTTATCCTCTTCGGTGAGGGTCGTGGTCTCTTCCTTGATGCTGGACGACGTGCCGGCGTAGTCCGGATCATGATACTCCTCCTCGTGATCCATATATAGTTTTATTGATAAAAAAACGTAACACGCCCTACGGGGGCGCAGAACAAGTTCGATGAGTTGAAAGTAGTTTCAACGTCGGAATTCAGGTTCACTTATTTATATCACATAATATTCACAGCACATTGGTGAGTATATAATTTTACTGAGTTTGTATAAAAAAATACGAAAATTAATACATTTCCGCATTTAACTTGACAGCGAAAAGGTCAACAGCCGTTTCCAAACGTCACGGATTCACAATCGTGAATTCGCAACCACGGCGCTACAAGGTAGAGGTGGCCGTTGAATGAACGAACCGTTTTGTTAAACTGTTATTTGTGTGTGAACGATTAAACTAGTTTACAGTTCACAGATAAACTAGTTTATTCGTCTAGTGAGCCGTTCCGACGTCGTTTCGACGTCGTCAATTGGTAAACGAGATTTTCGTTCGCTTACGTTTACAATCGTTTATGTGAGAGATAATTTGTTTTTTAACAAAACTCATCGTTAATGGTAAACAGTCTCGCTGCGTCGACTGTAAAAACGTAGTGATGGCACTACGAAAAAAACAATTACGACATATTTTTTTTTAAATTTCAATTAGTTATGATTTCTCTAGGGTTCCTAAAACTAACTTCAATTCTAAAATCTAAGTTAGGGATTTATACACAAAAATGTATATACATTTACTTATCTTAAGTTATGAACTTAGCACCATATTTGGTTGGTGTTTTTTTTATGTTTTTATTTTTAATAGTACATAAACTACAAGAACTAAAGTCGCAAATATATACATATCTATCAACTAGCGACTGACTGACATATAATGACGTTAAATCAACCTGACGTTTCGTCTATGATCTGAATTGACCTGTGTCATGTCATTACTCATTATTATTCTGTGCATATGACAGTGAATAGTGTGTTGTAGATTTTCATTCTTTGTACATATTTTTTATTTATTATTTATATGATTTTTAACTAATTACAACAACGGCTACGGAACAAATACCGAAGGCGAGAGTGTCTCGAAGACAGAGTAGCGTCGATCGTGATGTGAGGGCCCGCGGGGACGAGCGAGCGCATATGTCCGACTCCCAAGCTGACGGCCCCCAGGCCATGAACGACAGCCGCAGACCATTCTCCTATCCTGATAGCAGCAGCGACACCGAGGAGTACAGGAGAGACGCGGAGGAGCGCAGAAAACGGCTGTCCAAGCGGAACGTGCCGAATATAAGGGGTCGGCCTGCGATGCCCCCGAAAATGCCAAGCCCCAACACCCCGACGCCGTCCACGTCCACGCAGGAGTCTTCTAGGGCAGGGAAGGCCCAGTACCAGCTGACGGACGACCGGATCACACTGGTGGTGGACAACACGCGGTTCGTGGTGGACCCAGCGCAGTTCACCGCACACCCCAACACGATGCTCGGCAGGATGTTTAGTTCAGGTGAGTTTATGAACGAACTAATAATTTATGAAATAACTGTTAACTTCTTTAATTTCAATGGCTTCCACTAAATGAGGTTCTTGTGGATGATAATGGAATGGTGCACCTGCCTGCGCTAACGGTTTACGCTGGTGGGGCACCAGTGGAGGATGATAAGATGTACATGAGGTCAGGTCAGTTAGCCCATCGTGACAAATTCACCAGGAATTTATCACGATGGTTTCCAGGGGGAACCGCGTGGAGGTCAACCTGACATGGTACATTGCTAGTAATGGGGTCATCAGTCCACATTACTAACAATCCCCTTTCTCCCCACTAAATGAGGTTGTGTGGTGTCACACACAGTGGTATGGTTAAAGTGAAAACTTATTTATTTATTTACTAGCCACTCGCCCTGGCTTCACTAGGTGTTCCTGTGACTTAGTCTGTGTGGAATTTGATTTTGTTTCTCTAAAATAAAAGTAGCCTAACTTACATTAGCTACCTGCTAATAAAAGTCCTACCAAAATTAGTCCAGCCATTTCAAAGAATAGCCGGAACAAACAGACAGACAAAAATTGTAAAAAATGTAATTTCGGTGTTTGTACAGTATTTATATTCATATGCATGTAGTAAAAAACGGTTATTTCAATATTACGAACAAACACTCCAATTTTATTTATATGTATAGATTACATAATATAAAATAAAGTTGCTGTCTGTCCGTCCCTATTGATACTTAAATCTTTAAAACTGCGCAACGGATTTTGAAACATTTATTTTAATAGGTAGACTGATTCAAGAGGAATCTATATATATATATATATATATAACTCAAAGGTAACTAGTGATCTATCAACGCACAGCCCAAACCACTGGACGGGTTGTGCTGAAATTTGGCATGCAGGTAGATGTTATGACGTAGGCATCCGCTAAGAAAGGATTTTGATTAATTCTACCCCCAAGGGGATAAAATAGTTGATGAAAGTTTGTATGAAGCTTTGTCAATTTTAAACTGATCGGGCTGAGACTTTGCATGCATAAATCTACGATGAGGTAGGTATCCCCTAAGGAAGGATAAATTAACGTGAGTGAAGCCGCGGACAAAAGCTAGTGTATATATATAATACATGTACACCTGTGCGAAGCCCAGGCAAGTAGCTATTATATATATAGATAAGATGTGCTCCTAGTACCTTGTTGTTTGGGTGACTCAACAGAGAAAATTGCTTGTGTTAATATTGAGAATGTGTTATGAATCAGTAATGACACAGATTTTTGGTTTGTGATCAACTTGATATATTCATCTATACATATAAATAAAATTGGTGTGTCTGTTTGTAATATTGAAATAACCGTTTTTTACTACATGCATATGAATATAAATACGGTACATACACCGAAATTACATTTTTTACAATTTTTGTCTGTCTGTCTGTCTGTCTGTTTGTTCCGGCTAATCTCTGAAATGGCTGGACCGATTTTGACGGGACTTTTTTTGACAGGTAGCTGATGTAATAAGGAGTGACTTAGGCTACTTTTATTTTAGAAAGTTTATTTTGTTTTAGAAAAGTAAAGTTAAATTCCACGCGGACGAAGTCGCGGGTACAGCTAGTTCATGAACACATTACTATGCATAGAGTTCAAAGGTTGAACTTGTATTTATTGATATTGAAAGTTAATTTTAGCTCATTCTTCTTGTGATGAGTCTGCATTCGGAATGAGAGTTAGTATAAAAATATGACTATTTGTGATTATATTAAGTTTATTTGAATAAACATTATTTCTATTTCTAATAATTTTAAGTGATTTTAAATATTTATGTTACTGTTAATGTATTTCTTAATCATTATTACATAGTATAAAATAAAATAGCTGTCTGTTTGTCCGCATGCTTAAATCTTTAAAACTACGCAATGGATTTGGAAGCGGTTTTTTTAATAGTTAGAGTGATTCAAGAGGAAGTTTTATATGTATAATACATGTACACCCGTGCGAAGCCGGGGCGAGTAGCTAGTTAAGTAATAAATGATTCTCAACTCTATTCTATTTGTTTTATTTTGTTTTGACTATTTGTTTTTGCAATAACATATGCTGGTGGTCACGCTATTCTCACAAATTTGAGTTTAAAAATGAATCTGTATTATTGTGAACATGTACAACATTTATTTGAAAAGAATACGAGCTGAGTTTCTTGTCAGTTCTTCTCACCTCGAAATCATACCGAACTGACGGCAGATTTGACATATCATAAGTCTGTAATAGACCTACATGAGTAAGGATATTTTGAATTTGTTGATGTGTGGCGCAGGGCTGGAGTTCACGCACCCCAACGAGCGCGGCGAGTACGAGGTGGCGGAGGGCATCTCCGCGACTGTGTTCCGCGCGATCCTGGAGTACTACCGCGGGGGCTCCATCCGCTGCCCGCCCACCGTCTCCGTGCAGGAGCTGCGCGAGGCCTGCGACTACCTGCTCGTGCCATTCGACGCCAACACCGTCCGCTGCCAGGTGCATACACTAGTGTTGTAGCTCAGTGGTATCACCTTACCACTGTAGCGTTATGTATGTTGTGATGAGGTGTCGCTACATATAGTTAACTAGCTGTCCCGGTAAACGTTGTTTTGCCATATAAATTAATAACGCTATAAAAAAATAGGGGTTGATGATAGAAGGGTGAAAATTTAGGATTGTATGTATTTTTGTATGTTGTATCATAAAAAAATAGAAACTACAAATTTTGTCTAAAAAAAAGACTTAGGGGTGGACTACCCCTAATATTTAGGGGGAAGAAAAATAGATGTTGGCCGATTCTCAGACCTACTCAATACGCTCACAAAATTTCATGAGAATCGGTCAAGCCGTTTCGGAGGAGTATGGGAACGAAAACTGACACGAGAATTTTATATATAAGATAATATTATTATTGTAGTATGTAGGCTTATGGAAGGCTTATGGAAGCTTAAGGAAGTATGAAAGTGGCACCGATGTCAGAGAGGTTAAAGAGTAATCGTCTATCGTGGTATGGGCATGTAATGCGTAGGAATGAAGATCATATCCTAAGGACGGTGTTACATATGAATGTGGATGGTTATAAGGGTAGAGGAAGACCGAAAAAGAGATGGATGGACTATGGGAAAGATGATATGGTGAGAAAGGGAGTAAATAACGAGACTGCGAACAGAGATGAATGGAAGAGAAAAACATATTACGACGACCACAAATAAATGGGATAAGGAAGAAGCAGATGATGATGTAGTATGTAGGCTGTGGTGTAGCTACCTAGGGGCTAAGCGGGGCAGTGCCCCGGGGCTCAAGCTTAGGGCCCTCGAACCCTTATCAGAAAATTTCGATCGAAATGAACTTTTGAAAATTTCTCCCATTTTCAAAATGACAGGCTACAACCCGACTTTAATCATGGCAACTCAGGTGAGAGAAATTCGAAAGTTATACCTTCGGAATTGCCCTAAATTCTTTCTGTCTGTTGGCAGTTGTCAATTTGATGGATAGCGACTTTGTTTTATACTATGTAATGATAATTGTGAATGTTGAGTATACAAATAAAATAATTATTGAGCGGAGCGCGATGTTAGAGATCAGATTTTCACTCTTTGTAACGGTACTCCTTCGAAACGTCTTGAATGTTCGAGACCAAAATTTCATCGAAGGTCGACCGACGGGTCTCCATCGTTTACTACTCAAAAACATTCCGATTGGCCAAGCTCGAGTTTTTAAGAATAAACGGTCACATATGACCTAGTGTGTAAACAACACACTGGTAACAAACCTAGTCTATCTATACAATATTGTCGTATGCCATATATATTATCATCATCATCATCATCATCATCATCTGCTCCTTCCCTATCCCATTTATTTGTGGTCGTCATAATATGTTTTTCTTTTTTTCTTTTCCATTCATCCCTGTTCGCAGTGATCTCGTTATTTACTCCCTTTCTTACCATATCATCTTTCACACAGTCCATCCATCTCTTTTTCGGCCTTCCTCTGCCCTTATAACCATCTACATTCATATATATATCTAGCACTATTCCAACTCTATTCTGTTTCCCATCTACAAACAGACACTCCAATTTTATTTACATGTATAGACATGTAAATAAAATTCGAGTGTCTGTTTGTAATATTGAAGTAACCGTATTTGACAACATGTATATAAATATAAATACGGTATACACCAAAATAATATTTTTCACAATGTTTGTCTGTCTGTTTGTTTGTTCCACCAAATCTCTGAAATGGACTGATTTTGACGGGACTTTTATAGCTGATATAATAAGGAGTAACTTAGGCTACTTTTATTTTAGAAAAAATCTCTAATTAACTTTTTTACTTACTACTACTTTTACACTTATATAGTAAAACTTATATCCTTCCCCAATTTCTTTAACAATCGCTCCTTTCTATTTAGTCTTCAGTTATATGAATGTAATTGGTGTAATTGGTGATGTTGCGGCGCGTGTTCAGAACCTGCGCGGTCTGCTGCACGAGCTGTCGAACGAGGGCGCGCGGCGTCAGTTCGAGTCGTTCCTGGAGCGGCTGATCCTGCCGCTGATGGTGGCGTCTGCGCAGCGCGGAGACAGGGAGTGCCACGTGGTGGTGCTGCTCGACGAGGACTCCGTCGACTGGGACGAGCAGTACCCGCCGCAGATGGGCGACGAGTACAGCCAGACCGTGCTCTCCACGCCGCTCTACAGGTTCTTCAAGTACATCGAGAACAGGTAGTTAATGAAATCGCCGATCGCCGTTGTACAGTATGGGGATGTGTCGTAATACTTTCTAGGTATCTACTAGGACAAGGTATAAAACACGCACACAAAATATTAATTGTTTAAATGTTTTCGTTGCTGTAGCAAAGTCAAATAAATAATCTCAGGACAATTCACACAGCGCCATCTAGTCCCAAGTTAAGCTAGCTAAAGCTTGTGTTATGGGTCCTAGACAACTGATACATATACATAGATTTTTTTTTTGTAAATACATACATATTATACATAGAAAATACCCAGACCGATACAAACAATCATACTCATGAATACAAATGTTTGTGCCGTGCGAGGAATCGAACCCGCGACCATCGGTCGTAAAGCGGTAGACTAGACCGCTAGACCACCGAGGTCGTCAAATGAAACAGAAGAAATCATTTAGCTGATCTTGGAGTCCAAAGAAGAAGGAATATTGGTAAAGAAATAGAAATAGAAATAATCTTTATTCAAATAAACTCATTACAAGCACTTTTGAATAGTCATATTTTGATTCTACCACTCATTCGGAATGCAGATTCATCACAAGAAAAATGAGCAAGAAACTTGTGTGTTGCTCTTTTTAATAGATGTTTTTTTTTTTTATATAAATAATTACAGTATAACAAGTAGGTAAGAGGGATGCGATAATCAACATAGAAGTCGCTACGCACTCATTATTAATGTAATCAGATAATATTGTCAGTGCTATAGATTTAAAGTTTTTCTATAAAAACATTATCGTTAACGAATTCTTCAATTTTATAGTAAGCTTTTTTGCAAAGGAACTGTTTTATTTGACATTTAAATCTTTTTTCTGGCAGATTTATAACAGACTCTGGTATTTTATTGTAAAACCTTACGCAATTGCCATAAAACGAATTACTAACTTTAGCCAAACGACATTTAGGTAAAATCAGTTTGTTATTGTTACGTAAGCTTTTATTAGTGCAATCACTAACTCTTTTGAAACTGTCTATATTCCTTCTGTCATAGATGATATTTTCATAAATGTATTGAGAAGCAACGGTGAGGATATTTGATTCCTTAAAACACTCGCAATGACTGCCTGGAACCCATAACATAAATGGAGCGAATGGCCCTCTTTTGTAAAGCAAAAAAATATTGTATTTATATCAACTGCTTTGCCCCATAACAAAATACCATACGACATAATGCTATGGAAATAGCTAAAATAGACAAGAATTTTTCATAAATATTGATGATGACTTTCGTGGATGTTTACTAGTTTATTACTATAATTAAATGTAAAGTCATTACTTGAAGGTCTATCTTTTAGGCAAATCCGACGTTGTGTGACTGATAATGCATATTTTTACAAGTACGAAACGACCAAAAAATGTTAGAACCGAATCAGTATATTTTGCGTTTGTTTATTACATACAAAAGTTATGGTTTCTGTTGCGGGTGAATGATACGATGTTGTTGGTCGAGACGATGTATACAGATGGTAATAAACTGACAATATGTACATAGAAATATTGATCTTATATACTAAATAACAATAGGAAAATGTAAGGTGGGGTGACACAGTTTAGACTTGATTACTTACTTAGACTTAGATTGATAGTGATGTATCTAGGTAACTGTGTCCCATAGATATTCTCACCTTGAGAGAAAAAAATTACATTACACACTTTTATAAATGTTAATTATGAACACAGAAACAATTATTATTATCTATAGGACACCTAGTTACCTAGTAAGACAAGTTTAATATTGTCTTACTAGACATTATTAAATGCAATTATTATTTTGATGTACCTAGGTGACTGTGTCCCATAGTTTCCTTCTTTATAGTATAGTTCTTTGTTATTGATAATTAACGAATTGTATATTCACCTCCCAAATTCCACCAATTTTTATACTTATAATTGAACATCAACATGATTTGCAGGGACGTGGCAAAACAGGTGATGAAGGAGCGCGGTTTGAAGAAGATCCGCCTGGGCGTGGAGGGGTACCCCACCTACAAGGAGAAGGTGCGCAAGCGACCCGGGGGCCGCGCCGAGGTCATCTACAACTACGTGCAGAGACCCTTCATACACATGTCCTGGGAGAAGGAGGAGGCCAAGAGTCGCCACGTGGACTTCCAGTGCTTCAAGTCCAAGTCCGTCACCAACCTGGCGGAGGCCACCGCGGACCCCGCCATCGAGCTGGAGCCCCCCCGCGCCCGGGACGCGGACGAGCCACCAGACGGCCCCCACGAGGTCGCCCCCGACGAGGACGCCCAGTGACTGCTCGCCCGCTCCTACCGAGCGGCACTGAAGATTGTACTCGCCCTGTTTTGTATCGCGTGACGGCGGTTTCCATATTTATTTCCTATGGAGTTTTTTATTGAGGGGTTCCAGCTGTTGTCAGGGGCTCTAGACCTGTAGCACCTACACGGGTCTATCGTGCTCGCCCTTTCTCCGTCAGGGACAAGAATTGAAGGATATTCTTAGGAGCTATGGTCTTTATCTCCTCAGGATAGAGTGTACTCTCCAAAGGAGATATTTCGTTTATGCATGAGTGAGCTACAATCGTATAGGATTCTATGGACTTTCTTTGTATCGTGGCAGACATACGGCTCGCCCGATAGTGGCCACCGGAAGAAGGTTATTATTAGGGAGTTTCTGAACTGTGGCTGATTATATAAATTCAAATACAGTGTATGAAACATATTATTTAGTGGAATAGTATAAAATATAGAAATTATCTGATTATATTCGGCATGGCATTTCTAACTGGAAGTCCGATACATCAAAAATCAAAAGCAAAATATCTTTATTCATGTAGGTCTATTACAGACTCTTATGATATGTCAAATCTACCGTCAGTTCGGAATGATTTCGAGATGAGAAGAACTGACAAGAAACTCAGATCTTAGTATTCTTTTCGCTCGTTGTGATAATATATTCACACTTGACCAATTCTATAGCGCCGTATTGAACTATATAAACTGAAATAGGCTTGAAATATATCATTAAAATGTTATTAGTGATAACAAAAGAATATTATTTTACACCTTATTTACAAGTGTTAGAGTGCAGTTTCGTTTGTGTCAAGGACCAAAATGTGTTACTCAATTTTTGACACTTCAATCCGTCATATAATATCTTTACACGTACTCTATTTCTCGCACTTATAGGCTTTCACACGGGAAAGAGTGAGATGTAAACGTAGAAAAAGAGAACTCGCACATTCCCGCGTCATTCAGTCATCCGTATTTACCGCCAAATATTTATTATTGCAAAATGGCGGACATCTGACTACGGAGCAAAGACAATTGTAGAGTTATTGATAGTGTATACATCTTAAACTTGTCTTTGGAAATAAGAAAGAAATAAAGAAAATAGTTTATTTGGTACATAACCAAAATAAAAATAATTTTTATTTTTTTAATTACATACAGTTTTATATAAATATCATAGTATCAAATAGGTCTCCGCTGAGCATATGTGGAGACGGGGTGCCACGACGCTAGTATTCTGCAGATACCTTCATACATATAAATATATTAATATACATATATAATTGTCAAAATGATCTCTCGCCTTTACTGGACTATTCATTGTTGATGTGTTTTTAGTATATATGTATATATGTTTTTATATATTATGTATCATATATAAGTATATTTGGATATATATATTTCCTTTATTTATTAACCTACTTGTATTTATTGTCATGTTATTTTCTTAATAATGCACCGCCCACTAATCTCTGTTTGCCCTATGGTCGACTGGGAGAAAATGCCTTATGGTGTTAAGTCCACTATTTGCACCTTTATTTTTGTATTTATACATTAAAGTTTTAATAAATAAATAAAATAAATCTAGGCGGAATAATTTGTGGAATAAATTTATTAAACTATTTACTATTTTATTGTGTTTAGTCTTTCGCGTACTGTTTGCAAGTATGACATCAGAGCATTTTAAAGAATCTGAAGATTACGCGCTCTGGCTTTCCCGTGAAGGAACGTGTCGTAACAGCTGCTAAGCAGTTTGTAATATAAAGTGTTGCCAACTAATTTGCAAAATCCAGCCGCTGTTCTTGGTTGTGCAATTAACTAGTTTCCTCCAGCGTGGTATGCTGGTTCGATTCCACCGATCGGTGTCCGATACTTTACTATATCGCTACCTAGCATGTAGCATAACGTATCAAAATCAATGTTGGCAGGGTTGCCATATTATGTTTAGTTATTTAGATTATATCAGACTTTTAGACTCATACATACTTCGTTTCAATAGAACGTTACATCTGTACGGACAACAACAAACATTTTATATTCAATATTAATGTACACTAGCTGTTCCCGGGGTTTCACTCGCGTGAAAATTATATCCTGTGTTATTCTGATGTATAAGTTATATTAAAATCCATTCAGTAAATTTGCCTGAAATATATATACATATATATATAATATAAAATATATTAAACTAGCTGACTCGCGCAACCTTGTCTGCATCACTGTGTGCCCGCTTTTGCAACATTTCTAATCAGCAGCTCCGATCCTATTGGCCGTAGCGTGATGTTATATAGCTTTCGGCCATCTAATCCTATAGGAGCCGGATAATTATGCATGCTATCTGTAATACAAATTTATTGGATAGGCTGATTGTTGTAAATTGAACTCTATGATATGGTTGCACACGTTGCATTTCTTTGTGAATGTATATGTGGTGGTGCGGCGGCCCCGCGCGCTAGTTATATATTATAGCTTTTGTAACGAACTTTGTATGGACGTAACTATTGTTCTTTTTACATTAAAAGTATAATATCTACGAGTTGTATTATTTATTTCATTTTTTTATTGAGTGTTTACCTGCCTTTATACCTATTATCATTTTCGTTACGTCCCCTCTAAGTATGTCCCTTTCCTTGACAAGGAATCTGAAAGAGACAGAAGTACTACGCTCGAGCCTGATCGGTAAGATCCGGGCAAATGTACACTCGGAGCTCGTTGAATGTTGTTGTTTATAGTTTTTTTATTCCGTGTTATAGTATTTTTGACAATATGTAGATTAATTATTTGTGAATAGAATAGAAAATCATTTATTCAAATAAACTTACATTGAAGTACTTTTGAATAGTTATCACATTTTTTTAATCTACCGCTCATTCGGAAAGCTGTCTCATCACAAGAAGAACGAGAAAGAAACTTGCGTGTTGCTCTTTTAAATAACTTTATTGTTACTAACATTTTTAAGTTTAAGTGTGTGAATATAAACTACCAATTAGCACTAATTCAGTTAAATACTTAAATAGATAAAATATTAAATATACAACCAACTGGTTAAACAATTAATAAGAGGAAATCAGTCATAGTGATTAGAGCAGACCAGTCCACACAAGCAGCACCCGTTCACGAGCATGACGGATGAGCCAGCCATCACTGCGCTCGACCATATTTTAGGGAGCCCAATGACCCGGCCCACCACGCCGCCACAAGTCTGGACATTTTAGTGAGCATGACTACTCAAAACACTAGACTACGTCAAAGCTACTTACAATTGCCGTCTGATAGTTATAGTATTCACATTTCACATAAGAATGCATGCGGCAATCAATACAAAAACCGCTACGCTTTCATATTTCTAAAATAATTAAATCAAGAAAGCAATGCGAAATTTATAACGTTGTATTCTAATAAACTAATTATTTACTTGATATGTTGTCGTCTATGAATTCGTCTATCCTGTAATAGGCTTTCTTACACAAAAATTGTTTAATATAAGATTTGAATTGCCTCTCTGTCAGATTTAGTGCATATTCTGGCAGTTTATTATAAAATCTTACGCAATTACCATAGAATGAATGACTGATTTTGTGCAGACGGCATTTAGGTAAAATTAGCTTATTTTTATTGCGTAAGTTTCTACTTGTACAGTCTTTGAATTTTTTAAAACTGTCTAAGTTCCTCCGTGTATATCTACGTTATATTTTCATAAATGTATTATGAATGTTAAGTGTCAGAATGTACTGGTGCAGCATAAAATAAAGGAGGCGGGGACAGCCAGCCTCCAGAAAGATATCGAGTAATCCAATTATTTTGCCTTCTTAAATCACATACTATCAATTTCTATTATTATTTGCCCTTTTAGACACCAGAGAGGTTTGAGATATTACTCTGTGTTTTAGACCTGTAACACTGCAATCTGCATAGATATATTGTGTTCGCCCTATTTCATTGCTATTACGCGACACAGATAAACACTGAACTATCTATACATATAAATAAAATTGGAGTGTCTGTTTGTAATATTGAAATAACCGTTTTTACCATAATAACATTTTTACAATTTTTTTCTGTCTGTCTGTTCCGGTTAATCTTTGAACTGGCAGGACAGATTTTGACGGGACTTATTTTGCCAGGTAGCTGATGTAATAAGGAGTAACTTAGGCTATTTTTGTTTTAGATGGCTCTATTTGACGATATACTTTGACATGGTTTTGCTCATAAATGTTGTCCTTTTGGACACTTAAAAATTATAACCTATTAATTGAAAAGTTTGGCATTTTCAAATTATAAAACTTAGAAACCTAATATTTGACATTTTTATCAAGGGCAGTAGAGTCTACCCTAGTCTCTACAACAGGATCTACCTACGGGCTTTATGGGCTGCAGGCCAGGACCCCGTGAAAATAAAGAGGCCCCAGCCCCCACTGAAAACAATATCTATGCGATATTTAGATATTTTTTTTGTGAAAGATAGTGGAATGGTGCATCCGCCTGCGCTAACGGTTTACGCTGGCGAGGCACCAGTGGAGGATGATAAGATGAGCATGAGGTCAGGTCAGTTAGCACATCGTGGTAAATTCGCCATGAATTTATCACGATGGTTTCCAGGGGGAACCGCGTGGAGGTCAACCTGACATGGTACATTGCTAGTAATGGGGTCATGAGTCCACATTACTAACAATCACCTTCCCCCCGCATTATTTCGGTTAAAAAATCTATCATAAGGTTGACAACCCTGAGATTAAACAATCCATGGATATGCACGTCGATGTGACGGAATAGGGATGTCCCAGTCGCTTGTTTATTTTATTATTATTATTATTTCATTTACTTCGGATATTACTTAGTAAACAACAACTATGTTAGTAAATTACAAATTTATACATTTAATTCATATATTTATATTTATGTCTTTGTCCACGTCCAGAAGCCCTGAAGTCCAGAAGGTCCGCAGCATTGCAGCGATGTCCAGTGCCCCTGAAGTGGACAATCCAACATATTGGATATGGTGTTTAGGAGGCTGTTTGCGCTCCCCCGAATTCTACACATCAGTGATGCAGTTCTATTATTTATTTTTATGGCCAATGTATTTTTTTAGTTCAGTAATGTAATTAGGTAGGCCCTAAGTTTTAGCCTAGGGCCCCAAAAATACACGATCCGCCCCTGTTCTACAAAAAGGTATTAGATCAGGTACCGATTTAATAAAACTTCTTTGTAACAAATATATATAATTTAATTAATAAATGAAACAATATAACACTTAGCAAATAGGTACTAACTAACGTGCCTCCTTACTGGGTAATACTATATCTAAAAGTAAACAGTAGGTAGATACATGCACACAAATACACTTACAACAAAAAAACAATTACAACACACCTTGTATTAGAATAACACAACAACAAAATGACCTACAACAAAATCACAAATTTAGCTAATTCCATATTGTCCGTTAATTTAAAAATATTGTTAATAACATTGTTTAGGATGTTTACATTGGCTATATAAATAGCTAATAAGTTAGTCGAAGTAAGTGGAGGGCAACGGCAGGAGATTTCGCCCTCCACGAGTCATACTTCGTTTTGTTGAGAATCTGAAATAGAACAAATGTATTTGTAGCGTGATGGACATCACGGTATCACCTCATCACTATAGCGTCATGTATGATGTGATGAGGTGTCGCTACATAATATATTATGTAGGTAGTGAGTATACAGGTGTAATAATTGTACTATTTATTGTACATTGATAGTGTGCTACATGGCTCATTAGTAACGCGCACAATTGACGTACAGTTGAATAAATTCTTGGTGAATTTGTCACGATGTGATAACTGACCTGACCTCATGCTTATCTTACCATCCTCCACTGGTGCCAGATAGTTTCAAGAAATTTAAAGACTATAATAGTAGAAACTTACGCAATAAAAATAAGATAATTTTACCTAAATGCCGTCTACACAAAGTTAGTAATTCATTTTATGGTAATTGCGTAAGATTATACAATAAACTGCCAGAGTCTAGTACATTGCTAGTAATGGGTTCATTAGTCCACATTACTAAAAATCACATCTCCCCCCCAAAACGTCGATATTATGAAATAAAAAAGGAAATAGAAATAATCTTTATTCAAATAAACTCATTACAAACACTTTTGAATAGTCATATTTTGATTCCACCACTCATTCGGAATGCAGATTCATCACAAGAAGAATGAGCAAGAAACTTGTGTGTTGTGTGTTTTAATAGATGTTTTTTTTCATATAAATAATTACAGTATAACAAGTAAGAGGCATGCGATAATCAACATAGAAGTCGCTACGCACTCATTATTAATGATAATGATATGAAGCTCGTCAAATTATATTAAAGAAAAAATAAGTTCATAAAAACGCACGTACCTATATACCCTGGCTGATTTCGGTTTTATGTAGGCCAAATTTTTTGACGAATTTCTTCAATAAACCGTTATTACTTTTGACAGTTGTAGTCATTTTTATATTATTTAAATCGTTTTGAATATATTCGTTTTTCTTAATCGTATTTCTTAAAATCGTTGTTTTCATCTTGGTGCTGAAAATGTATTTAATTTCAAATTTTATTAATTTCATATACTTTCAGTGACATTATATAGGTACTAGGAGCACATCTTATCTATATATATATATATATATATATATATATAATAGCTACTTGCCTGGGCTTCGCACAGGTGTACATGTATTATATATATAAACTAGCTTTTGCCCGCGGCTTCGTTCGCGTTAAATTATCCCTTTAGGGGTGGAATTTATCAAAATCCTTTCTTAGGGGATGCCTACGTCATAGTAGCTTTATGCAAGCAAAGTCTCAGCCCGATCGGTTAAAAATTGATAAAGTTTTTATACAAACTTTCATCACCTATTTTATCCCCTTGGGAGTAGAATTATACAAAATCCTTTCTTAGCGGATGCCTACGTCATAACATCTACCTGCATGCCAAATTTCAGCGCGATCCGTCCCGTGGTTTGGGCTGTGCGTTGATAGATCACTATGTCAGTCAGTCACCTTTGAGTTATATATATTTAGATAATCGAAGATAATAACAATAAATAACCCTGGACAATTAACACAGCGCCATCTAGTCCCAAGCTAAGCAGAGCTTGTGTTATGGGTACTAAACAACTGATATAAATACTTAGATATTTTTGTAAATACATACACAATATACATAGAAAACACCCAGACCGATAAAAACAATAATACTCATGAATACAAATGTTTGTAGTCGTACGAGGAATCGAACCCGCGACCATTTGAATTTATATTCATATGCATGTAGTAAAAAACGGTTATATCAATGTTACAAACAGACTGCAATTTTATTTATATGTATTGATTGTTGGAGGTCACTGTACAGTTTCGTCTATATAGTCGGTATTAAAGAATTATTTCTTAATAAATATCTACATAGAAATCTGGACAGGTTTCTCAGTGTGGAACGATCTCGTATCTGTTCTTTGTTGTGTAGTGTTAGTTAATTGGAGTTGGAGTTTAAGTTTTTAACACTAATCTTTACTACAGTTAGAAATTTACAAATCAATACGGTCGCGGGTTCGATTCCTTGCACGGCACAAACATTTGTATTAATGAGTATGATTGTTTGTATCGGTCTGGGTGTTTTCTATGTATAATATGAATGTATTTACAAAAAAAAAAATCTATGTATATGTATCAGTTATCTAGTACCCATAACACAAGCTCTAGCTAGCTTAACTTGGGTCTAGATGGCTCTGTGTGAATTGTCCTGAGATTATTATTATTATTATTATTAATACCAGGTAAGAATGGGGGTCTACCCAAAACCGAAAAGTATGGCAAGGGGTCTACGACAAAAAAAAGTTTGGGAACCTCTAAATTATGATTACAGTTTTCTGACCTATTTTCAGTTGCTTTAATTTTGTTGAATCTTCTAAGTCTTTCCCATTCTTTAGTCAACTTGTTTGTTTCAAGTTTCAAAATAGAGAGCAGAAGACTTCTAAAATTGTTCTCATCGAAATTCGTGTTGGAGTCATTTATATTTTCAATGACATTCTCAGTTGCAACATGTTCATTGCTGTCTACATTTGAATCTAATTTTTCATAATATTCGTTCATTACTAACGTCGGGGCACATGTAGTCGTAATAATATATTCATCCGTTTCTGATGTAACAGTTAGTTTGGAGTTAGTAATTGTATTTATGTTAATTTGCGGTGTTGTCAGTTCAAATTTTTCATTAACAGGTTTAATTTTAGTTGTATTTACTGCAGTATTGTCAATAACATAATTTTCTTTTCCTATACTATTGATAAAGTCTACTGTAGCGAGTTTAAGCTTTCCGAACAAAGTACCTGTGGTTGTCAATTTCGGATTTAGTTCCTTTATGCTTGATGATGGTAACTCTGTACTTATAGCTGTAGGTTTGGTTCTATTAGTATTCACATTAGGGCTTGGTTTAATTGATTTCGATGTGCCTGTTGGAATAGTCGGATTAGTAGTGGCAGTTTTTGTGCTTTTTGTAGTTGTAGCTTTATGTGACATTTTCTTTGTATTAGTTTTATAATGTGATTTATTTTCTATTTCTTTAACATTTTCGTGCAATTTAAGGATATTTTTCGTATTACTAGTTGTAATTGTCTGTATCGATATTGGATTCGTCTGAAAGTTTGAATTTGATGGTTCTGTAATATTGTCAATGTTCAAATCTGTAAGATTACTAAATATTTTAAAAAGTTTATTCATGTCAAAACTTAAGGTGTTTACTGAAGAATCCGTTCGATAAAGTTTATCATCAATTTTTGTTTCTCCTGCTCTATTATTATTAGTTGTTAGTGTATTCTTGTTTTGCTCTGCGGCGGCCATTGTACTTTTATGTTGTGTTTGTTTAGTTGAAGAGTTACTTTTAGTTGAAATGAGGTTGTTATTTGTTTCTTGTTCGATTTTATTTTGAGAATTACCATTCGTACCGTTAGCATCTGTTTTAGTTTGTCTCACTATTCTGGGATCAAACGTATTTCTCTTATTAATATAATCATACCAAAATGATCCCCCAGTATCTGCTATTAACGGAATTTCAATTTGCTCTGGTTGAACTTCTCTTTTATAGTTTGGTCTTATTGCCAAATGTTTTTTATGTTTAGATTTACAACGAGAAAATAGATGTTTTAAAAAGTTTTTGTCAGTTTCTTTATGATTGTTTATATAATAATCGAACATGTCACTTTCATACGTGCTTATATCGATTTCTGTCCTGTCATTATATTGTTCATCGAGGTCTCAGTGGTTACATAAGAATTCTCCGAGAGATTAGTAGCCGATGGATCGCATATGATGTTGACGTTAATGTTATCGAGTGAATACACATGTTTAATTGGTTTTTGGTCCGTAGTTGCACTAATAGGAGACCTTTTTTGTGATGTTTTAGAAATGCAGTCTTTTACGGCGGTCAAGAGCAATTTACTTTCTGCTTTTAATTTTTCATCAAGACACACATTTACTTTAGATATATTTTCCAAGTCGTCCGATAGCATCTGCAAATCTTGTATAAGTGGATTTCCGATGTAATCTTTACACAATTTCTTTTGCTTCACAAAAGCACGCTTATCTATATAGGATGAAAATGTTTTACAAGTGCGTCCTTGGCACTTTCCTTTAACTCTTTTGTAATAGTCTTGTAAACTTTTATCCACTTTATGTACCGTATCTCTTAATTTCTTGCCACCACTTGGATTCATCCAAAAGTATGTTTGGATTTCAGTACAATGATCTTTCATGTATTGAGCAATGTTATTAAATTCAAATATTAATTCAGATATTACTGCGTCACTTGCAGCACAAGCTCTGCACATTGTACGGTTAGCTTTACAACGACAACTACATACTCTTTCATTAGAGAAGTATTTCTTTAGAGCTTTCCAATCGATATGTCGTCTGCATATTGTCATGTTTCTCGTTTTAATGTAGTTTTCAGTATTTCTGGCCTTTACATTGTGATTGGTTATACTTTTGTTATTCAAATCGGTTAAGTTTTCATACAGTTCTACTAAATGCTTATTCACTGCTGCTATAATATCTTTACTTAATGTAACTTTACCCAAATTTTTAGTTGAACTGGTAGTTTCAATATTTTGATTAATCATAGTAGTTTTAGTTACTTCGGCTTGTCTAACTTTAATATTAGAATTATTATGATATCTTGTAATCGATTTAAGTGCAAAATTTCCATTGCCATTATTGATCAATAAGTAAGCACCTGATGACAGAGGTTCATCTATCACCGTATCCGTTGTTAAATGATTTTCAAAAGAATTTACCTGATATTCTAAATCAACCGGTGTAGACATTTTGGCCGCGAAAATTTTCCGAATTTTATGAAAGTCTGATGACCTCTTTTTATCGTCTTTTAGGTTGTACGGAATGGCTATGTGCACTTGTATCGCATTCGTTCCAACAGCATACTCTGGAAACACAGTAGTTTCTGTTCTAACATTTTGAATAAATCTATTGGGGTTCGGCTTCAGTTCTTCTTTTTCTTCGTAGGATTCTGTATTCCTAACTAAATCTATAATTACTTCTAATGCTGCTACATTTTTTGCTGTATAGCTTTTCTGCGTAGATACATTTCTTTTGACTTGTTTTACTAAAGCCTTTGCTTTTTCCATGGAGAGATTTTTTGGTTTGTTTACTTTATTAGTGTTTCTAGAAGTATCTGTAGTTTTTAAAGTCGTTGTGGTTTTTCTTTCTTTATTTTGTAATACCATTTTATGTTTCTTAGTAATGTACGGTTTGTAGTATACCTGTAATATTTAAAAAAGAACAATAAATTGTGTAAGAAGTGAGTTGAATGTATAATTATAATTTTAAAACACTCATTGTTTGAGTCAATAATCAGATATATTTTTTCATTTTTTATAACGGCATGAGCAAATGTCCGACACATAGTATGTAATATTATCTTATCTGGGATACAACCATAATAATTACCTTGTCAGTTAGGTAATCTATTGTTTCTATTCTACGCTATTTATTTATTAATTAACCAGGGGACAAACGAGTATGCGCCTCTCGTAATGGTAAGTGATTATCGCCACCCATGAGCACCCGCAACACCATAGGAATTGCAAGTACGTTGTCGGCCTTTTAAAAAGGAATAAGCACTTTTCTTGAAAGTTTCAATATCGCATCGGATCGGAAATACCATTGCTGGAAGGTGTTTCCACAATGTGGTTGTGCGAGGCAAAAAGTTTCTAGAAAACCGCACTGTGGAGGACCGCCATTCATCCAGATGATCAGGATGGTATTTTAGTTTCTGGCGGGTGGTGCGATGGTGAAACTCAGCAGCTGGTAATAATTATAATTATGTTTATAACAGTAATATATGTATATATAAAATGACTTACTTCCGTATATGTCTCGGTAGCTTCCATGTAGATGGCATCGGCTCCAGATTTTTCCTTATCTTTCGTTGCTTTCATTTTTGTTAGTAAAACCGCTTCTGGTTCAATAGTTGTAATCTTAAACAAAACAAAACTATAAATGATAATAATACAAGCTTTATCACGTTTCTACATCGTCTTAACATAACTAAATCGAATACACTCTATATTTGTAGTAAATTATCTGTTTTAGGTTATTGGCCCCATTTCTAGTACCATATCAGGTTGAACTTCACACGGTTTTACCTGGAAACTATAGTTGTTAATTTCCGGCGGATTCACCACGATGTGCAACTTGAACTTGACCTGTCTTTATGCTCATCGAAACATTCTACACTGGTGTCCCGGCAGCGTATACTATTAACGGAATTGGTGTGCACCATACAATATTCATCCATAAAAAAAGCAATCATCATCATCATCATCGCAGTCCGGAAGACGTCCACTGCTGGACATAGGCCTCCCCCAAAGATCTCCACGATGATGGGTCCTGCGCTGCTCGCATCCAATGCCTTCTAGCAATCTTGACCAGATCGTCGATCCACCTTGCTGGAGGCCTTCCCACGGCTGCGTCTTCCGGTCCGCGGTCGCCATTCGAGGACTTTATTGACCCAACAGGCATCTGTCCAACGAGCTGTGTGCCCTGCCCATTGCCACTTCAGTGTCGCAATTCTTCAGGCTATGTCGGTCACGCTGGTTCTTCTGCGGATCTCCTCATTACTGATTCGATCACGCAGAGAAACTACGAGCACTACTCCATTGCCCTCCGAGTGACCCTGAGCTTGTTCATGAGACCCATAGTTAGCGACCACGTCTCTGTGCCGTAAGTCATCACTGGCAACACACTTTGGTCGTAAACCTTCGTCCTGAGACACTACGGAAATTTGGACGAGAAGATATATCGGAGCTTCCGGAACGCTGCCCATCCGAGTTGGATTCGACGATTCACCTTCTTCTCGAAATTGGATCTACCTAGCTGGATAGTTTGCCCTAGATATACGTAGTGATCGACAATTTCGAGTGTAGAATCTCTGAAGTCCTATTTGTTTTCGAAGGCCCTCTCTATGAGTAAATGCGTCTTTCATATTATTATTATTATAACCTTAGGTTGTTATTTGTTTACTAAGGCCCTTTATTTGAGTAAAGGCCTCTTTCATATTATTATTATAGCCTTAAATCCTTATTTGTTTACTAAGGACCTCTCTATGAGTAAAGGCCTCTTTCATATTATTATTATAGCCTTATGTCCTTATTTGTTTAATAAGGCCTTGTCTATCAAAGCAGCAAACAATACACTGAGGTGCTGCCTTTTTACATATGGGCTATGCACACACACTACGTTACTCATACCGTTTTTTTTGTTAACTGTATTGCATTTTATGTTATCTGTACATTTGTTGTGTATTGTATTTTGTTTGACTTGACTAATGTAATTGTACATCTGTTTTTATTTTTGTTCTTATTATTACAGTGCCTTGTGTGTGTATGCATTTAACGTGAATAAAATTTTTATCTATCTATCTATCTATGAGTAAAAGTCTCATCCAATTTGCTTCAACGGTGTCTGTATTTTAATAATGTTAATATGTTTATGTGTTTATACTAACATCTAATAGGATATCGTCTGCAACAAAATCGTGTCCCGACTTCAAGTGACCGTCTGGTAACAGTAGGTCACAGTAAGTGTCAGTGTGCGCACTGTGTGTGGTCTCATGATTGTCTTGTTCAGCCGGCTCGCTAGTTCTATTACAGCGATCTTTCCTCCACTTTGTAGTTTCTAAAATGATATAAACAAAATTTTTATAATGTACCATACTAGCTGTGCCCACGTTTTCGGATTTCGCCCGTGTGAAATTTATAGCCTAGCTGTCCCGACAAACATTGTTTTGTTATATAAATTAAAATCGCTATTGAAAAATAAGGTTTGTGAAAATTTAGGATTGTATGTATTTTTAATGCCACATTATAAAAAATAAAAATGTCGAAAAAATAAAAATTTTGGCTTAGGGGTATGAAAATTAGTTACAAACCTATCTCAGACCTACATATAAAATTTCATCAAAATTGGTCAAGCCGTTTCGGAGAAGTACAATCACGAAACCTGTGACACGAGAATTTTATAGACGTGTTATTCTTATTTATAAGCTATATTACTGTAGTTTCATCAAAATCCGTTCAGTAGTTTTTGCGTGAAACAGTAAACAAACATCCATACATACACATTCACAAACATTCTCATTTATAATATCAAATAGATACATCCAATATACTTTATTTGTAACACACAGTACAGAAAAAGGCATAAACAATATATTAAAGAACATGTATAGTTACAATTAGGCGGCCTTATTGCTGAAAGTAATCTTTTCAAGGCAACCTTAGGCAAACGGCTTGAAAAATGAACAGGTTAGCATAATAGGGGAAAGCTAAAAGATAATAACAAATATAATATGAATTTAAAATATATGTAAACACTAATAATTATATATGTATTAAACTATAATAGATACACTTAGATACATGATAATATCAGTAAGATTCAGCGTGTCCTGCTGTTCATTAGGGGGCCCTACCTCGCTCGAGGTAGTAATAAAAAAATGTTAAATCCACGGGGACGAACTAGCGGATCTAAACTATATTGGGAGTCAGGTTGACCTCCTCGCGGCTCCCCCTGGAAACCATCGTGATAAATTCCTGGTGAATTTGTTACGATGGGCTAACTGACCTGACCTCATGCTCATCTTATCATCCTCCACTGGTGCCCCGCAAGCGTAAACCGTTAGCGCAGGCGGGTGCAACATTCCATTATATATACATCTATACATATAAATAAAATTGGAGTGTCTGTAATATTGAAGTACATAACTGTGTTAAAAACATAAAAAAAAAAAAAAACTGAATCTTACTGATATTATCATGTAAGTGTATCTATTATAGTTTAATACATATATAATTATTATTGTTTACATATATTTTAAATTCATATTATACATACTTATTATTATATTCCCCGGCTTCGCCCGGGTGTACATGTATTATATATCAAAACTTTCCTCTATAATCACTCTGCCTATTAAAAAAAACCGCTTAAAAATCTGTTGCGCAGTTTTAAAGATTTAAGCAGATATAGGGACGGACAGACAGCGACAGCGACTTTGTTTTATATAATACTATGTAATGATAAAGGTAAAGAAAGTAAATTCTAATATAAAAGTAACCCAAATTACTCAGATAAAGGTTTTGAAATAACCCATATATATAATTATTATGTCGCACCTGGCACACGACTTGTGTCCGTGGCGTGGTCAGTGGTGGTCCCGGCCTCAGTGGTGGCTGTCGTACACTTTTTGAAATATGACTGCAGTTTGTGTTGAAATTCTGAAAGTAAATATTATATTTACGTAGTTTAATAGTTTGTATTTTTTCGTACTACTCTAATGCTGTTTTTTTTTTATAGATGATAATGGTATGGTGCACCCGCCTGCGCTAACGGTTTACGCTGGCGGGGCACCAGTGGAGGATGATAATATGAGCATGAGGTCAGGTCAGTTAGCATATGACAAATTTACCGAGAATTTATCACGATGGTTTCCAGGGGGAACCGTGTGGTTGTCAACCTGACATGGTACATTACTAGCAATTAGATCATCGGTCCACATTACCAATGATCCCATTTCCCACCCCCTTTTTTTAGTGTGGACTGCCAACTGCACTTGATCCCTATCGTCCGGTGAAGCTGTAAAGTCCAGCTGCGGCCAACAGCATTAGAGTGGGGGGAAAGGAGATTGTTAGTAATGTGGACTCATGATTCCATTACTAGCAATGTACCATGTCAGGTTGAACTCCACGCGGTGCCCCCTGGAAACCATCATGATAAATTCCCGGTGAATTTGTCACGTTGAGCTGATCTGACTTCATGTTCATCTTATCCTCCACTGGTGCCCCGCCAGCGTATACCGTTAGCGCAGGCGGGTGCACCATTCCATTATCATCCATAAAAAAAAACAGCATTAGAGTGGGGGAGAGGAGATTGTGGTAATGTGGACTGTTGACCCCATTACTAGCAATGTACCATGTCAGGTTGAACTCCACGCGGTGCCCCCTGGAAACCATCATGATATGTTCGTGGTGAGGTTGTCACGATGTGCTAACTGACCTGACCTCATGCTCATCTTATCATCCTCCACTGGTGCCCCGCCAGTGTAAACCGTTTGCGCAGGCGGGTGCACCATTTCATTGTATATACATATAAATAAAATTGGAGTGTCTGTTTGTAATATTGAAGTAACTGTGTTTACTACAAGCATTTGAATATAAATACGGTACATACACCAAAATAACATTTTTTACAATTTTTGTCTGCCTGTCTGACTGTTCTGGCTAATCTCTGAAAACGGCTGGACTGATTTTGACGAGGCGTTTTTTGACAGGTAGCTGATGTAATAAGGAGTAACTTAGCTAGTGTATAAACCCTATGTAGTCTCGTCTCTTTATATAAGTAAAATGCTTATTCATATATTTAATCGAATTAGGTGTTATTTTGCGGTGCACTACTCGATGTATTTATATTATTTTGTTTGATTCCGCTACAATTAACATGTGTGAGACTACGAATATTCAGTGTGGAAACCTGACCAGCGCTACGACCTTCTCCAGTGATCAAATTCCGACCGTTATTGAGTCTACACCCATATCGCGACACGTGTTTCGCCTCTGAACGAGGCATCATCAGGTGTTAATTAGAGTTTGGGTACAGCTCGGAAGTCTAGTGTTGACTCATCGGCGGTTTGGTCGCCGATGAGTCAACACTAGGCTTCCGAGCTAACAAAATAGTATAAATCCATAGAGTAGTGAAATGCTTATTCATTAAATTAAAAACTAAATTCTTGATGCCTTACTTGTTAGAAATTTGAACCGTTTCTTTCGCCGCAGTGCAGTGTTGTCCACCTCTTGATTCTGCCACTCACGTATTTTTCTCGTCAAACCGAGGCGGACAGGATTCACTAGAAAACAAATTGATTTCTACCAGCTGTACATGCGTCTTCGTCCGCGTGGAAATAACTTTATTTTTTTCTAAAATAAAATAGCCTAAGTTACTCCTTATTATATTAGCTAACTGCCAATAAAAGTCCCGTCAAAATCGGTCCAGCCTTTTCAGAGATTGGCCGGAACAAACAGGCAGACAGACAAAAATTGTAAAAAATGTTATTGTGGTGTATGTACCGTTTTTATCCTAAGTTACTCCTTATTATATTAGCTAACTGCCAATAAAAGTCCCGTCAAAATCGGTCCAGCCGTTTCAGAGATTGGCCGGAACAAACAGACAGACAGACAAAAATTGTAAAAAATGTTATTGTGGTGTATGTACCGTTTTTATATTCATATGCATGTAGTAAACAGTTCAATATTACAAACAGACATTCCAATTTCATTTATATGTATAGATAAACGCAGATAAACATAATTATAACATAAGAAGTTGTTACACCTAAAAATACAAGTAAAGTCTCTTAAACAGGAACTGCTATTGAAGTTAATGATGTACAACAGATGGCTAAAAGAAATGGCCGATTTGATGACGATGGAGGATTTTTAAAAAAATCTTTGTTTTTAGAAAAAAAAAACTTAAATTCCACGCGGACGAAATCGCGAGAACGAGCAGCAGTATTAGATATTTCTCGTTTTTATGTAGGTATGTGAGATATGCTTACTAATATTTCAAATGTCGAAGTAGGCATGTTTGTTACGCTTTCACGCAAAAACTACTAAACTGATCATCATGAAATTCTCTACACATATTCTTGGATGTATTAAAATGAACATGGGATAATTTTTATTAAAAAAAACAAATATTTTTTATAAGAAACAATAAAATAAAATATCAACATTTCGCAACTTCAGCGCCATCCTGCAGTTAGTTATGAAGTTATGCGAGCGAAGCCGCGGATAAAAACTAGTAAAAACTAAAGAGTAATGTATAGTTACTTTTACAGCGATTCAGTTTCTTTACATGGTTGGTTTCATTTAATTTCGTCTTCCGTTCAAAACGCGCGACGGTGGCTCTGAAAACTTCATTAGCGTTACCACAGATAATATAATATTACTAGATGAAAACCCGGCTTCGCTCGGGTGAAATGTGGGTAGAACTTCTGTAGTCATCGGTTCTCATGGAACATTAAACGTAAGCAAGGCATAGATTTGTAAAGCTTCGTTCATTGTGTTTAATAAATATAGTAAATTAAAAGTGTAAAAGTTTTTATACAAATAATTTTTATTATTTTGTAAAACTTAAGTTGGGCTAAAAAGACCTTGTATCCAGAGCCGTAAAACAAATTAATAAAAAAAATTGCCAAATTTATCTAGCAATCGGCCAATTTCAGGTTTAAAGAAAAAACACATACCATAAAAAAGTGTCAAAAACAATATTTTCGCGAAACATCAACGACTGAAGAAAATGCTAGTGAAATGAAAAGATGGCGACTGCGGTTTCTTTGTCAGTGTCATTAGAATTTAACGAAATACTCGAAAGAAAGAAAATTATTATATTTTTTTATTTTTTTTTTCCGGACTACTCTAATGCTGTTAGCCTCAGTATTGAACTTGCGCTATCATACATATAAACCTTCCTCTAGAATCACTATCTTTTAAAAAAACCGCTTCAAAATCCGATGCGTAGTTTTAAAGATTTAAGCAAACATGGGGACGGACAGACAGCGACTATATTTTATACTATGTAATAATGATGATGTTACAATAGTGCTGTAGATAACTTACTCACTATCAAGAAATGGATCCCTCGCAAATCGTGTTTGGTGGACTCGAGGCTTGGGCACGTCTGCATGAAACACAAAACGATTATGTTTTAAAATTGTAATTTTATATGGTTTTGGATTTACGTATCAATTTTTTTTTATATCTTACTAGCTACTCGCCCCGGCTTCGTCCGGGTGTACATGTATTATACATATAAACCTTCCTCCTGAGTCACTCTATCTAATAAAAAGAATCGCTTCAAAATCCGTTGCGAAATTTTAAAGATTTAAGCATACATAGGGACAGACAGATAGCGACATCGACTTTGTTTTATACTATGTAATGATGATGATTTGTCTTAACTTATCAAAATACCGATTTTAAAAAAGTAATTACATATGTAAATCATAAACCATAGTTTATGGTTTTATTAGTTTAAATCAAGACTTGTTCAGTTAACTTATAATAAAACTAACATTTCACATCCTGTCGAGGGTCGTTATAAATGAAATCGTATGTGCAGCTGTGACTGTTAGTTTGAACCCTTTTTGGTGGAACAGCACGCTTCAGTGACCCCAACTGATTAAAAAGTAATTGGAGAGGCTCATGAGCACTCAACGAAGGTTCAATATAAGTAGTCTTCTTTTCCACAATTGCATTTTCTAAAAACGGTGTACTTTTCTCATCATATAACAACTTATTGTGGATTCTCTTTAAATTATTGTCATTAGTTCCATGTTGTTTCCTTGGTGTAGTGGTAACCTGGGTTATTTTGGTTTTGGGTTCGTTCTGTTTACTACCCGAGTATATATTTGATGTTGATTCATTGTCTAAGTTTATTATCGTTATCTCAACGTTTTTATCATCATTTTCATGTATTAACGAAGTAATCCCAATATAGGGATCCTCTTTATATACTGGATCTACTTTTCCATAATTGTTCTTATTAAAAAGTTTAAATTTATTGTAATATTTCTTTTTATTTTTCTTTTTTGCTGATTTTTTACTTGACGGGTAGGTAGCATATGAAATAGGACTATAATCATAGACATCGTTGTATATTTTGTTTCTGTCATCTAAAGATTCATAAATGTCGTCATTCTCTTTTAGTTCATCGTAATGAACATTATATAAATCGGACTTTAGATTATGTTTTGTGACATTAATAGGTTTTATAATGCCAGTACTAAGTGTGGATTGCATTTCATTCGTTTCAGCTGTTGCTCGACAAAATGTTAATACGTCTGTTATAAGAGAGTCCTTCAATGGTTTACTTGTAGAACTACCCTTGTGTGTGGTAACCTTTGAAGATCTTCTATTATTCAGCAAAGTCAGTGCAGATGGCAACCCCATCATAGGAGTAGTGACTGACTCAACATCCAACTGATTGTCCCTTAGAAACTTTTCAAAATCATACGTTCTCATTGGCAGAGGTGTGCTATAATATTGAGGCGGTGGATGATTCATTTTGCTAACTGGTGTTAGCTGTAAACAGAAAATAGAGTTATTGTAATTTGAAATGTTCCAATCTTCTATATTTCTACATGTGGTGTTACTGCACCTTACCAAATGTTTCGTCTTGTGTAGTCCAACAGGATTTTTAAGTGACAAATTATTTAATTTGCGAACTGAAAACATAAAATCGACAAGCTAAAAATTTTAATATAATTATTTTAAAGTGCTGATCAAAAACGTAATGTAAACCTACACGATGACGACGGCTGATGTTTATTGTTCATAGCATTAGTCATGGCGTCATCGTACGCTAAAAGTGTGGTGTCGACTAGAACTGTTGTATCGTCATCAATTTCTTTGTCAACAGTAACTGGTTTTAATTCTGAAATACAAACATAAATAAATTACTACACAACTTTTATGGAAAATAAATGTGCATCATTAGTATAGTGCATATTATTTATACTCAATGTCGTATTTAATTTCTAGCTATCTTTAATATTCTTCTTTCTTTATTTTGGGAATAATGCATTGGTACACAAAAGATATGAAAAGGAGAAGAGGAAGAGCATACAGAAGATGGATAGATGATATCAAAGTGGTGGCAGGTGGTACTTGGACAAGAACTGCTAACAATAGAGACCACTGGAGACTGTTGGAGGAGGCCTATGCTTGTTAGCAAACAGATATAGATATATGTATAAATGTTAGGAAATCTAATAAAATGTAAACAATTAATATCTGAATAAAGGCTTTATTATTATTGTTGCGGGTAAATAATACGATGTTGTTGGTCGAGACGATGTATATTACTGATGGTAATTGACTGACAATATGTACATAGAAATAATGATCTTATATACTAAATGACAATAGGAAAATGTAAGGTGAGGGGTGACACAGTTTAGATACGGCAGTGCTTAGTAGACAATATTAGATTTGTCTTACTAGACATTATTAAATGCAGTTATTATTTCTAGGTAACTGTGTCCCATAATCATTATCTTTAATATACGGGCAGTTCTCCATTATATATGTAACTAGCTGTGCCCGCGGTTTCAACTGCATGAAACTTATAGCCTATATGTTATTCTAATTAATATATAAGCTATATTACTGTTATTGAACTTTTATCAGTAGTTTTTGCGTGAAAGAGTAACAAACATCCATCCATCTAACTATCCATTCATACTCACAAACTTTCGGGTTTATAATATTAGTAAGATACAGTAAAACTAAGGGATCAAACTAAAATATGATTCAAACGTTAATAGACTTTGTAGATGTAACCAGCCTAATTTTGAACAAGCGTATATTTTACCAGTATTAGATCCGTACCAGTGTTAGATATTAATTCTTCTCCATTTCTTTTGAAACCACGAACTCCTGTAGTATTGTGAGGCGTCAAGCCACGTTTCAGTTGTAACCTGTTCAAATCTCTAATTGAATTAACAGCTTTTAAATATTGTTTCGGACGATATCTATAATCAGTTTTATCATCGACACCCAACGTTTTTAAAATACTTTTGGGTACAATCATTTTTTTATATTTTACTTTATTGTCATTAATTTCGTAGAAAGTTTCGTATTCATTAGTATTGGATGAATTGGCTAGAGCATGATTTTTTAAATATTCTCTAATTAAACCCACTTCTTTTTGCAAATATCTTAAATTGGGTCCTGTATAATCAGTTTGTTGCTTTATGTTTTTCAAGAGAATCTCCCAGCTTGGACTTGTGATCCTGTCTGTGTTTAAAATGTCATTGTGCCATACCAATAAGTCATTGAAATGATCTGGATAAGGTTTGTCATATTTGTGGAAATCCGAATCTCTTTTTAAATCTGAATGATTAAATGTCAAATTAGCACTTTCCTTTCGTGAGTTATTATCAGAAATACTGTTATCACCAAATTTTACTACCGTGTTTATCGGCTCACTGCGATTGAATACGATGTTGTCATCCAACAGCGAAGATATCCGGTGATTATTAATGGCTAAGTCAATTTCATCTCTAGAATTAGTTTTGATATAAGGTAACGGAATTTTTGCTATCCTCGTTAATTTTGTATGAATAGTCAATTCTCCATTCTGGAATCCTTTCGAATTTATCTTCTTCTTTTGAACTACGGGTACTATTCTTCTTTCAGTAACATAGGAGTCTATAAATTCTGAATTCAATGTAGATTCTGTGGTAGATATTAAAGTTGTCAGTTTTGTATGAACTGTCAATTCTTCGTCATCGAATTCTTTCGAATATATCTTTTTCGTGTGAAAGGGTATCATGGTTGTTTCTTTAACGTAGGAATTTGTAAATTCGGAACCCAATTTAGGTTCTGCGGTTGGCATTGAAGTTGTCATTTTTCTATGATCCGTTAATTCTGCGTTATCAAGTTCTTTCGAATCTATCTTTTTATTATAAAACGGGACCGTTGTAAATTCAGAAATTAATGAAGGTTCTGTGGTATATATTAAAGGTTTGTTATATTCTGATAATTTCATTTCAATATTATTTATTTCATCTTTAATATGGTCCATAGTTGTGACTACCGTAGATTCTTCAGAATTAACATTATTCTTCAGTGTATCAACTGTAGGAAATACAGTTTTAATATCTACGTCTATTGTGTCATCATTTAGACGTTGTTTGTTTTCTTTGTCCTTATTAAACTTCATCTTGGATGATATCGGTGTTATTATGCTTGTTTGTTTTTGCAGTGATGTCTCATCGGGATCTTTAAAACAAATGTGTCAATTAGCATTGATAAAAAAACAGGTAATATTTTAAGAAATAAAAACTTTTACTTATAAAATTTCTTACTGTTCTAATTTATACACTAACATTACGCAATAAGTCAGAATTTAAATTTGATATTCATAATTATTATGGATTATGAGTTATTAGATTAAGACTTTTTGTTATTTATCATAGTAATGTAGTAAAAATAATTTCGTAACACTACAAATTTTAGTTGCAGAAGTTTTATTATGTTCTGGGTATTACACGATAATTATTCTTGATCAGTTGTTTAAAATTGGAAAGAAGATGCGTAGTATAAGAATTTAGTGAAGTGCCCAGTGTCAGTGTGTGTGTGGCTCTCTTTTTATTGATCAATTTTTTTAGTTTTTGGGCAAACATGCACAAGGTATTTTATCTGCACTGTACATAGCACTTCTCTCTCTAGATTTAAGTAAACATAATACTTACCGTAAGGGTGAGCAAATCCTTCAGTTGTCACATCGAAATGTTCCGGAATCGGGAATATTTCGCGAATGTTCGGATCAAATTCGGGCATAAATTTATGTTGGAAGGTATTCGGCAGAAACTGTTTTGTTGTTGATTGCTTTGAATTATATTTTAAATATTCAGCTACTCCAATAGTTGCGTAATCTTGGTTGGAAATATTTGGGATTTGACTTTTCATATCCTCTATAGATGGAAGTTTATTGTATTTTACTGGTTTAAAAGTATCTATGTGTGATCTCATAATTTCGTCATCTTGCTCGTCAATGTTTGTGTTCAAACTTATATTTCTATTGGCTTTTGAAAACATATGCTTCAGTTTATTAAAAGGATAAAATCTTTGTTGTCTATATCGGTACTGACGTTTATCTCTTTTCTTACTGTTGTCATTTTTCTTTTGAAGTTTAGAAAAGCGAATATTCTTGAAAAAATGTCTAATACTTTTGTCTCCATTATTAGGTCTCAATTCGAGAACAACCGTAGGTTGTGTCACTAAAGTTGTATCAGCATACCCAAAATCTTTCTTAAGGCTGTTATTTTTATTGCTGTGTCTTTTAACTTTTTTTATATCTTCATTAAAATGTATATTTTGAGTCCGTTTATTATCTAAACGTTTTTTTTCTTTGTTGCCAAAAAATTTGTCGATTATCTTTTGGGGCATGAATTCTTTTGACGTGAAAGTGCTTTCTGTCGGTAATGCAAAATTTCTCTGAATCGAAATATCATCATAAACATTCATTTCGGGTGTTCTTTCTGTTACAATGAAAATATTAAATATTTTTTATATCTAAGGGCGAACATGAAGAATAAATGAGTTTAAGAATGAAATATTTAAAAGTGTAAATACGTAATACAATAAGTATTGTTAGGAATTACTCACCTTGAAATGGTAAATTATTATAAGTTAATGTCGTTTCGTAATCGTTCAAGGAATTCGACAATTCTTCTAGATTTGTAGATATTGTATCCTTCTTACCACCACTTTTTACAGTATCAGCAATTTCAGCTATAGCTTTGTTTTTAAGTTTCTCTCTTTTCAAAGTATTTATTGTCGTTGGTATGTCTTGGATGTCGTTGGATTGTGTTACAGAGGACTTCAAGTTAATAGTCTGTGATGTGTGAAATTTTTTAGACGGACCTTTGTCTAAAAAGAAGTAAAAATGTTTCTTAAACCATGAATCGTCACTTTTCGTTGAAATATCTTGATCGTCGATTGTATCCATCTCTTCAAATATATTTCTACCCAATCTATTGAGAGGGACTTGAGGTATTTTATTTAATATATACTTTCCAATGTCATCAACATTATGATGTCTGTGAGCTTGGTAACGAACCAGATTGGAGAACTTTTCATTTCCTTGTTCCTTTTGATATTTCAAATAGTGTTTGTAACCGTTTACATACTCTTTGTAAGATAATTTATTGCTAAGACCTTCATAGCTTGTATTTTCGCCAGTAGATTCTGTAGTACTTTTTGAAGTATAATCAGGTTCTAACATTGGTACCTTTTCTGTCTCTTCATTGCTGTTATAATAAAGGAAATCATCTGGTACACCGTTGTTTTCATCAATTTTGTTCATTACATTTTTTATATTCAGACTTGCATTTGACCCGAGACTTCGTTTAGACAGTTTAGAATCGTATTTCCTTTTAGCAATAGGTAATTCAGTAGTAGCAAGCATTTTCATTACATTATCTTGATGAGTTTTGCTTAATATCTGTTCATATAATGATAACATGTTATAATCATCAAATGGCGCAGAATTTGTCGTGGGACCTAACTCTTTGTTGGTCATTTTCGCAATATTAATACTTTTACTTGTGCCACGACATAAACGTGGTGTAGTCATCTTAGATGACTTTGCCTTAGATTTACTTCTCGTTAATAAACTAGGTTTAGTCGTTTTTTTACTTTTTGTGAATTTGTTTGCAAGTTTGTGGGATTTTTTTTCCAAAGTTGTTTTCGTTACTTTCATTTCTTTTTTAAAATCAGAAGAGACTCTGTTTTTTACTTTTTTATAAACTTTTTTAATTTTATTTTTTATCGTATCCTCTATATTGTGGGCTATTGTAAATATCTCTTCTTGAACGGATCGAGCTGCAACGACGTGTGTAGCATCTTTGTTTGTAAAAATAGAATCGTTTATAACTTTTACCTGAATAGGCTCAGTCGTATATACGGTGCGTTTATTAATATCATTCCCAATTGAACTGAATGATATAATTGGACCTGAAGTATAATTCGGTCTGCCGACTTCTATGTGTCTAAGAATAGGATCAGCCTCAAAAGTAGCTTCTATTACTGTATTTGAAATAAAATTGGTAACAGCTGGGTTTTGTTCAGAGACCATTTTCATGGCCTTTATTTTTATCTCATTAAGCATAGCTTCAATTTGTGCCGTTCCAAAAAAGTGGACATCATTCTCTGTCGTTGTTGTAATTTTCTTCGTAGTGGCCAATGTCGAAGTTTCTTTATTTGGTTGGATCTCCTTTAAAATTTTAACGGGATTGTTTAATTTCGTATAATTGTCATTAGCGTACATATTTTTTGTTACATACAATTTTGTGGTAACTGCTGCTAAAAGGTTTTTATTTTTACATTGTGCTGTTATAGGTTGATTTGTTACAGGCTGGTGAGTCATAATACTGGATATATTAAATTCGATATCAGGTTTTCCAGAATAATAAGGAGATAGTTCCGTTTGCACAGCAGACACTGCGTTCTTTATATATATATTTTGTTTACTCACTTCGCGCTTTCTCTTCTCTATATTCATTAAATGATTCTGAGAATTTTCCATCAAGAATCTCGTTTGTTTCTCATACATTCTAGGAGATTTGTAATTTTGATACGTATTCCTAGGTATATATTTATTGTTGCCATTATTATAAGTTGGGTACGTTGTTCTTTCGACTACTGTAATGGAGTGTTGTTTATTGCTTTTCTTTTTTATTTTCTTGTGGTTCTTTCTCCAAAATCCAAAGAGACTATGTTTCTTCGTAGATTTGTGGGATTTTATTATACCGTTTTCATATTTTATTTCATCCTTATGTTTGTCTGCCTTGGGTTTTTCTTGCGTCGCTTCGCTAGTTGACGTGTGCTCTCTTGTACAGTGGTGACGTGGTCTGGCGTCGTGCAGTGCACGCGGATGCGGGTGCTCTCGTCCGCGTATACTGTCATCGACTTCGTCCGTTGTATCTTCATCTGTTACACTTTTAGATATAGTGTGGCTGTCGATTAGCACCATCAGATAAAATAAACTGGAAATAATAAATAAACAATGTAAACAATGTGTACATCGTATTACACTACTGTAATATTATAATATTCTGTACTCACAACCCGCCCCGATTTCGCACGGCACTAAGATTTGAGGTGTTTCTTTTATTAATACAAAAATATGTCTTCTATAGCGGGAACGAGCAACACGCGGTCCGCGGGCTGTTAAACATGTTTTTATGCGGCCCACCAAGCATTTTTATATATTTTTTTCTACTTTATTCAATCAATATTTTGTTATAAAATTAATTATAATAAAATGGTAGTACATAATAACATAGAACCATTTTTTTGTTATGACATACTTGTAGGAAATCTATAATTTTTTTGGTGTTTTTTTAAATAAAGAAATTATAAATAAAGTAAATTAAAAAATAAATAAATTATAAATAAAGTTTTGTACATTATTAAGGCATTATTATATGTGCGTTCGCCAACCAAACAGAACGACAGGGGAAAACAACCTTTTTCATCAATGGCCGAAATGAAATATTAATTTCATTTCGGTTGTTTTCCCCTGTCCTGTGTTTGGTCAAAATTAAATACTTATAATTTAGTTAAGGACTTATATCCTGTTTATAATAACACCCTCGCAAGTCATGCATCATTTTAGTAGAAATTTTATTAACATAAAAAAGGTGAGTTAACCTTAAAAGACAGACACATGTGGTCACGAACTTTTATTTTTTATTTTGGAGGTTTTAAAAGAGAGCAGTACTTGGGGATAATATACCTACTGTTCTAAAAGTGAAAGAACTTTTAAAATCCGATTAGCAGAACTGAAAATTACTTCCGAACAAACAAACATACGATCTTTATCTATTCATAATATTAGTATAGATTAAAAAAATATGAAGGAGACGTCATTGCTAATACCGAAACAGTCTAATCTAATCTTCCATCTAGTAAATTTGGATGAAATGATGAGGCAAAACAAATTTAACTCCGATAAAACTTGAAATGATTTATTTCTCATTACAACTTAAAAATTATAATTAGCTTAAATCACATATCACAAAATAACCTACAGCATTTGAATAATTGAATAAAAATAAAGAAGGTATCTCTCTATAATATACTAGCTATACCCGCGATTTCGTCCGCGTGGAAAAACATATTTTTTGAAAATAAAAGTAGCCTAAGTTACTCCTTATACCTGCCAATAAAAGTCCCGTCAAAATCGATCCAACCATTTCAGAGATTAGCCGGAACAAACAGACAGACAAAAATTGAAAAAAATGTTATTTTGGTGTATGTACCGTATTTATATTCATATGCATGTAGTAAAAAACTGTTATTTCAATATTACAAACAGACACTCCAATTTTATTTACATGTATAGATTAGCATAGATTACTACTGTATTTTTATTTATTTTAGTTATGTTTATTACTTAGATATAATAAAATGTATCTTATCTAGTGTTCGCGCCATTTATAAACATATCAAGTGGTATGGTATTATTCCCCATATCTTAATCCCTTTCCCGCGCACAGTATGTCAACTGAGGTCGGCCGACGACCTCGTCTACTAACGTGAATGGTGACATCTCGTCCCGACCGCTCCGCTTTCAATTAATTAATATAATATTGACATTAACAATAAGTAACTTTGTGTGCGTGCCTGTGTTAAACTTAGTATTCATCGAGTGCAGCAGCTGTGCCAGAATACACCCGCTCTCCAGTCGCAGGTACGTACTGTGCGCCCCCTTTATTTCATGTCCATACAGTCCACTTACCTTACCCGCTACCCCCCATATCTCCATCTAGTTTCTATTACGGCAATGTATATAACAGTCAGTTCAATCCGAGCTATTGCGCAGTCGTCGAACTTGTCAAAGGAAATATGAGCCAACGCTTGTAGGTTTCTTTCTGAGGCTCCCTAAAATATGGTAGAGCGCAGTGGTGGCTGACTCATCCGTCATACTCGTGAACGGGTGCTGCTTGTGTGGACTGGTCTGCTCTAATCACTATGACTTATTTTCTCTTATTAATTATTTAACCAGTTGTTGTGTATTGAATTCCAAATTTTTTCTATTTTATTATTTAATCGAATTAGAGCTAATCGGTGGTTTGTATTCACAAACTTAAACTTAAATTGTAAGTAAGAATAAATTATTTAAAAGAGTAACACACAAATTTCTTGCTTGTGATGAGACAGCATTCCGAACGAGCGGTAGATTAAAAAAAAGAAAATGTAATGACAATTCAAAAGTACTTCAATGTAAGTTTATTTGAATAAATGATTTTCTATTCTATTCTATTCTGTATCGCTTGTACATATGAACGTACTATATATACATGTTTATTTATCAAGCCGTTATAATTTAAAATTCAACCCTCTCTGTTGAGGCCTAAAGCGCCTGATATATTTTAATAGCAACAAGAAGATGCACTGAGCAGTCGCATTGCGTATATACTTGTTGTTTGGGAATAGGTATAAAAATTTACAATAAGATAACAAAGGTTATGTTGGAATTACCCTTAAATAAATTTAAAACATATGTTAAATCATATTTACTGGGCAAGGCCTATTACTCTAAAGTACTCTAAACGATTTCTTGAATGACGAGCGTGCATGGCAATAGTTGTTCATGCACGGGATTTTCATTTAATGTTAGACATAGACACCTATATAAATATACATTGCAAATAAACTGGTTTTAAAAAAAAGTAATTCAATTGAGTTTCTTGCCAGTTCTTCTCAATCAGATCTATATAATGTAAAAATTTGACGTTCATAAGCGGCTAAAATGCCTACATGAATCAACGATATTTGAATTTGAATTTGTATACCCGCATCATTTTTATTTGTTTCTTATATAGACATTCGTCAGTTATCGAGTTCACTTTTGTACTAATTTGTTGAAATTAAAATACTTAAATATATGAAACCTGGGTTTCATTAGAAGCTCCATTATGTTATACAAGACACTCCAATTCAAAACAACATGAAAATGTACTTCAAAATCTATCATTATGCACTAAGTAGAGTCCCGCGTTTAGATCCTCATTATCCTGTTTTTGTTTTCACAGCTCATTTACTGTGGAGGTGACCGCGTAGAGAGCAGTGCTGTCCTCCATCATGAGAAGCAAATGTTGCATGAGAAACATTCCAGGGATGCGACGGTCCGGATGACGACTCCATCTCTCAGTGCAACGATGATGCTGTCGTATAGTTAGTCGATAAATAATAAATAATGTTTACTTACCATAGAAAATTGCTAAATAACATTTGCTATATATTAACAAGTCCAAAGTTCGCATGATACCACAAAATAAACTTACTCATAACAAACACAAATAAATCACAAATAAATAATATCTCAACGCTCCGAGTTGTAAACGTCAGTGATACGTGTTTGTTTTACTGGCGCTGTCAGTTTGAATCGAGACGATATGTCGTGCATTCGTGTATTTATAATTAAAGAGGCAGTATATGGTGTTTCCGGCGTCCATAGGTTACGGTAACCGTTTACCATCAGATGGGCCGTATGCTTGTTTGCAATCAAACAAAGTCTTAGTAATATCACAGGTAACATAATATTATATCTAAATATATAATATATAACTCAAAGGTGACTGATTTGGGCTGTGCGTTGATAGTGATCTATCAACGCACAGCCCAAACCACTGGACGGATCGGGCTCAAATTTGGCATGCAGGTAGATGTTATGACGTAGGCACCGCTAAGAAAGGATTTTGAATAATTCAATCAAGGCGATAAAATAGGGGATGAAAGTTTGTATGAAACTTTGTCAATTTTAAACCGATCGGGCTGAGACTTTGCATGCATAAAGCTACTATGACGTAGGCATCCCCTAAGAAAGGATTTTTATAAATTCCACTTCTAAGGGGGTAAAATAGAGGATGAAAGTTTGTATTCTTCTTAGATTTTCGACTGATTGAACTGAAATTAAAGACTGGAGCTACTATGATGAAGACGTTTGATTAAATAGGATTTTGATAAATTAAACCCCCATGGGGATAAAATAAGGGATGATGCAGGATGTAAATGTATTAGTTTGAACCTATCAGTAGGTACCTAATGGAACGAATAAATTAAGACGAACGAAATAATTTTTAGTTCTTTAGTCTACTTTTATTTTAGAAAAATAAAGTTATTTTCCACGCGGGCAAAGTCGCGGGAACAGCTAGTCTAATATAGACGTGAAAGTTTGTGAGTGTGGATGTTACTCTTTGTTACGTGGCGAATGAATAAACTTACTTTGCTATTTATTATTCTCACAATATTTCGTTTACAAATAAACAAACAAACAAACAAATGTAAATAGATATCATTACAAACTAAAAGACTTATTAACTAATGGTGTATCGTAACATAACATCATTCATGCAAAAACTGCTGAACAGATTCTGTTAAAACTTTACAATAACATAGATTGTATCAGAAATACACATCTATATTAATATTATAAAGAGGAAAAGTTTGTTTGTCTGATTGTTTGTTTGTATAAAATAGGCTCCGAAACTACTGGACCGATTTGAAAAATTCCTTCACCATTAGGAAGCTACACTATCCCTGAGTGACATAGGCTATATTATATTTCCAAAAAGATTAGGGATTCTTACTAAAACTCAAATAATGTAACCCAAGGTGTAAAAATATACATTGAAAATACCAAACACCGCGTGCGCTGCGAAAAGTATTGATGATAAAACAAAATGATGTACTACGACTTTGTAGAACACATCATTATCTACAAAAAGTATCGGGACGGCATGTGTCCAACTCTTATAGTTATGTCACAATAAGTGTTTTTTTTAATTTATAAATTTAATTAAAATGCCGCCGCTAGAATAAGCCCTTTATTTGTATCTTGCTATTAATCCTTATCAAAATAAATTACTTTATATTCCCGACTGGTTCAATACCTTTACATGACTTTTGGAATTATTCAATTTTGTTGTGTAGAGAGGTAGGTACCTAAACGTCAAGCAAACAGCTAAGTTAACACTGATTTTATTGCCATAAATAATTTCCGCTGGTGATTTTGCTGTTGTACCATTTTTGGAGTTTCTGTAGTCAAATAAAAATTTATAAATTTCCTGACTAAGTGAATTTTTATTTACGTTACTTAATATGATATTCTTCAATCCTTTTTTCATTGTTTTCACAAACTATCAGCCGGACAGCTCGCGGGGTGATGAGGTGATGATCGATTCCATTAATAGAACAAAACTGTGAAAATTCTCTAATCAGTGACCAAAGTATGTGGTACTCCTACACGGGACATCCAATCGTACAACTTATAGATTACCGCTTTAGAACCCAACGACGGCCCCATAATAAAACAGTCGACCCACTTAGAGGACGCATCCACCACCATCAAAAACATTTTATTATTATTAATTTCTAAGTAATTTAGTAGGTCATTATTACTATATTTATACACACTATTAATATTTATATATTTATTTATATTTCAAATTACAAAACTTATCAGAGACGACATATTTTACTTATTACAAAAACCAGTCAGGAACCAGAGAGCATAATTCTACATCAAACATAGACTAATAAAGTTGCGATATTACACATTGAGACGTACGGACGTCAACAGTCGTGGTGACCTGTTCACAGTTTTTACGGTTTTAAATAGTAATAGTGGATATTTTACTGAAAAGTACATAAGTTATCAAAGTACGACTTCTGATTAATAGCAGTGACTGTTATAAATAAATATTGTACAGAATCTGAAGAAAAATTTGTGTTTGAAATGTGTGATTGACAGTGTTAAGAAGTCTTCGAGGTGTTTTGTTTTTGATTATACCCGCATCAGCTGATTTATTGCATCAAGTGCTAGTCTCAATTTGTAGTGGTAATCTGTTGCATGTTTACTAAACAGAGCCATCTAGTGTGAAATAGCCAAATTAAATTATTATTTATCGAACTGTAATAGCAATAGTTATGGCTAACAAGTGCGCTGCTTGTGGTCGATTCTTGACGGCAACAGATGGCGCTAAATGTAATAAATGCGGATGCTTTTATCATCGAGCGTGTATTGGAGTAGGAGAAACTGGCAAAATTTCTGCTGCATGGCTATGTCCTGGGTGTAAGACAAAAAATCCAAAAGGGGACAACTCAGACACGCCTATGAAATCCCTTCACAGCGAAGTATTGAAAGATGAGATAGTACGGGAGTCTGTGAAGGCCGCCTCTCCCAGCAAAGAATCTATTGGTCTTATGGAGGAGATGCGAGCCTTCCGTGCAGAAGTTCACTTCAGTGTGAATTCGCGGCTGTCAGGAAGGAGATGGAACAATTAAGGGCAGTTTTGAGAGAGCAGAGCACTAGATTGGAGTCTCTGGACGCTAGAGTAACAAACCTGGAGAGCGTAAGAACCGTTCCCGGCTCTGCTGACATCGTTAAGTTGGAAGCTGCAGTGGAGGAACTCAAAAGTGAGTTAAATAACAGGGACCAGGCTCTTCTTGCAGATGAGGTTTTTTTGAGATTGAGGCACACGCCGCCAGCAGCCGCCAGCCGCTCCAGCGCTACGTCTACACCCGGGAACCAAAACCGTCCCCTAGCCTCCGCTTTCATTTTGACTGTTTCAAAATGAGAAATATGTTGTTCATCGCATAATTTGTCACGTAGTGCCGTCGGAATAACAACCCTATTCCCACGGGGGCGGAAAGGGGATTGTTAGTAATGTGGATTGATGATCTTATTGCTAGCAATGTACCATGTCAGGTTGACCTCCACGCGGTCCCCCTGGAAACTGATAAATTCTTGGTGAATTTGTCACGATGTGCTAACTGACCTGACCTCATTCTCATCTTATCATCCTCCACTGGTGCCCCGCCAGCGTAAACCATTAGCGCAGGCGGGTGCATCATATCATTATCATGCATAAAAAAAACCCTATGGCCACGCATTACACACCCGTTTTCCGTTAATATTATTATTTTTTCTTGACCAGCCGCTCATTATGTAATCTTTGGCCGCGTTAAGCAGCGGATCGTTACTTGTGATTGTACGCAGGGTCGCACTCTGGCGACTGGCAGACTGCCCTGTACGACAAAATTTACGTAGGGTGGGCGTTCCTCGCAGTCCCGCCCCTCCGTGCTTGCCTCCTCGCACGCAATGCAAACTTGCGTCGGACCTTATGCCCAATTTACACTAAGGCCGAGTGGGGAGGGAAGTGTGAGGTTGGCACATCACTAATGTCAGTGTTTGACGTTGATCTGTCAGGTCGATGTCATGTTAGGACCAAACTCTAATCTAGTATATTTTAACAACCCGCGCTGCGTATTTATGCAGGTAAGGTTCTGAGAGTCCCCACACAGGATCAGTTGATTATATGCCATGAAAAGATCACACCATCCTCGTCGCCACGGTGTTTCTAGAGAGAGGCACTCCATTCGAAAGATATCGCGTATTGAATTTCCTCAAAAAAGGTTTTTATTTGGTTACTTATAGGGTAATAATGTCTGTCACCGTCAGTGTCGGTTTTATAACTATTTACAACGTTTATATGCACGCGCCTCGTTGAGATTCACACGATTATTATTTTGTATATGTTTTATATAGATATCCCTCTTTTTACGGGGGCAATACGTTCAATATTATTATTGTAATTAGAAAGAAAGAATATATATTCAGTGCTTTTCAACAATATTACGACAATTATAATGACGATGCGTGTAAATAAAAATATATATGAAATTAAATCTGTGCCCGCGATGGTATATGATTTAGTTTCCGTCTTCTCATCTTTCAAGTATACTATATTATCTATGATCTCATCGCGGCCTTGCTTCGCGCCCGCGCCGGTGGCCCAACTAATTTTTTTATTATTATTAATATTTTACGGCTCTGGATACAAGTCCTCTCGTGTTAGTGTTGGCAACCTCGGCATAGATTAAAACTGTAGATATGCAAAAAAATAATCTGTAAATATCAAATTAAAAAAAAACAATAAATCTGCAGCTTTATCTTTTTATTATTTAATGATGGTAATAAATAGAATACATTGTAGAGAGGAAATTAAAAACAAGAAAAATCATGTGATTATCAGAGTTTTAAATCAATTAAATATCAAAAATCATAAAGATACATTATCATTACATAGTATAAAACAAAGTATTTTGAAGCGATTTTTTTTTATAGAGTGATTCAAGAGGGAGATTTTTAGGTATAATACATTGTCATGTACACCCGTGCGAAGCCGAGGCGAGTGGCTAGTGTTAAATAAAATTAGTAATATTTATAAACTAGTATTGTAACACTTCAGGAAATGTGACCAGTTATTTTTGAGGAAACTTATTTATAACAGCTTAAAAAGGTCCATCGATAACAATAATATAGTAGCTGATCATCAGCAAAATGTTAGAGTTGTAGTATCACTAGCTTCCAAAAAACAGCAATATTCATAATATTAATACTAGATTTAAAGATAAACTTGCTGTCACCAAGTATCGGTTAGAAAAAGTCAATAGGTCTTTTATGGGAATAGGTATGAAAATTTACAAGAAGATATCAAAGGATATATTGTAATTACCTTTAAATAAATTCAAAACATCTGTTAAATCATATTCACTGAGCAAGGCCTATTACTCACTAAACGATTACTTGAATGACGAGCGTGCATGGCAATAGTTGTTCATGCACAGGATTTTCATTTAATGTTAGACATAGACACCTATATAAATATATAAATTGTAAATAAACTGGCTTTAAAAAAAAATAAAATTCAATTGAGTTTCTTGCCAGTTCTTCTCAATTGGATCTATATACTGAACTGGACGGTAGGGACAAAAATATAATGTAAAAACTTGACGTTCATAAGCGACTAAAATATTCTACATGAATAAATGATTTTTAAATTTGAATATGAGTTACTATCTCTTTATTCTTGAAATCTTACATATTATGATTAAATTTTTTAAATGATCACTTGTCACATTGAACTGACAATTTTAAATTTCTGTCTTTGTGTGCAAGGTGCCTTTGTATTTCTACAGCCTCGGTGGTCTAGTGGTTTAGCACACCGCTTTACTATCCAATAGTCGTGGGTTCGATTCCTCGCACGGACAAAAATTTGTATTCATGAATATGATTGTTTGTATCGGTCTGAGTGTTTTCTATGTATAATATGTATTCATTTAAAAAAAAATGTATCCATGTATTTACAATCATTCTACCGTAGCAGTACTGTGCCGCAAACGTAGAAGCTTTCTGATCAAAGTCGATAACAGTGGAAACAACGCAGCAAAAGCATATATTTTATAAGACCAATCTTTGAGATTTTTTCTCTGCTACAAAGGTTAATCAATCATGTAACGAGAACTGTCAATATGATGTCAAAGATCTAAAAAATGAAATACCTAAATATCAGCCCCAAAGGATTTGTAATTGCTGAGAAAAATTAAAGTATCCGAGGTCAATATTTGCAATGCGTTTAAACTGCAGAGTTGGCTACACTGCGTTAGTGTAGTCACTAGTCAGAACTTCAGTCTGTACTCGGTAGTCTGCTGCGAGTGACGTATTCTGTGCTCCGAGAGTTCGTACTGTATAATTCAATAACTCGTCTTTCGTGTGTCGTGTACATATTGTGTCTCGCGACATGTCACCGCGCGCGCCAGGTAAGTGAACCAACAATATAACATTTTCAAGCAGAGTATATTAGTTACTACGGTTTTAATATGGTCTTTAACGTGTTAAGAATGACAATTGTAAGTAGCTTTGACGTGGTCTGGTGTTTTGAGTAGTCATACTCACTAAAATGTCCAGACTTGTGGCGGCATGGTAGGCCGGTTCATTGGGCTCCCTAAAATATGGTCGAGCGCAGTGATGGCTGGCTCATCCGTCACACTCGTGAACGGGTGCTGCTTGTAGGGACTGGTCTGCTCTAATCACTATGACTGATTTCCTCTTATTAATTGTTTAACCAGTTGGTTATATATTCAATATTTTTTCTATTTGAGTATTTAATTGAATTAGTGCTAATTGGTGGTTTGTATTCACACACTTAAACTTAAAAATGTAAAGTAATAATAAAATTATTTAAAAGAGCAACACGCAAGTTTCTTGCTCATTCTTCTTGTGATGAGAGAACTTTCCGAATGAGCGGTAGATTAAAAATGTAATGAGTATTCAAAAGTGCTTCAGTGTAAGTTTATTTGAATAAATGATTTTCTATTCTATTCTTCTATTCGACACAAGAAACGTTATAGTTTGAGATTTTTTTGATAAGTGTAACGAATTCGAACTCTTCACGAATCAAATAATCTTTATAAAAATCCTATATTTTTCTGATGGGTACAATTGATTACTTTTGGTGTGATCCGACTACATAATTGTTGTCTATTTGATAATTGTTTGCGAGTTTTTCTATATTCTATTCTATATGGTACTTTAGTGTCTTCTTTATCTGTCATATTGTGTCATGTTTTACTTGTAAAATATTGTTATTATAAATAAAGCTATAAATATGATGATACAAGTAATTATAAATGAGATATGAGATAAATGAATGTTTACATATTATTATAATTTTGTGTTAGTGCTGTTGTGTATTTGTGGAGTCGTCATTGCTTGGTGTAATCGATTCTAAGTTTTGGTTTAATGTGTTGTCATTATCCGGCAAAGTTACTAATTTAGTAATAGGACACTGAGTGATGTTGTTGCTACATTTAAGGGTAACAACCCTTACGTACCCGTCACTTCCAGGGTGAACGTTTTGTAGGCGGCCTAGACCCACTTACTTGGTGGCATATTCTCTTTCTTGACAAGAACCATATCATTTACTTTCAGGTTTTGGGATGGTCGCCTCCATTTAGACCTGACTTGAAGCTGTTGTAGGTAATCTGATGACCATTTCTTTCAGAAATCTTTGTTCATATTTTGAACGAGTTGCCAGCGTTTTGTTAATGTAACGCAGTGAGGGTCAGTTTGTGGCCTTGATAACAATGAACTTCCAAAGGTTTTAATTATTAATAGTTTCTTATGGACTGTATATATTTTATATTATAATTTAAAAAAAAAAACATATATTTTTGTAAAAGACATATATTTCAAATTGACAGTAAAAATGGAACAAAACATAAAATATTTAAAATGTATATGTAAAAAAATATAATAAAAGTCTAAAAAGGTGCATCGTGCACATGCTCCTCTTTTAGCAAAAAGGGACTAGCTGAGTACGCAGTGCAGACAACTGGTGCAACAGTAAGATCTGAGGTCGTCTTTAAGTACAATATTCTTAGCTCTACATATGCACCCACAAAACTGGTGCTGTTATTACAGAAATCAGCATTACTTTAATGAGATCTCGAACAGAAGCTAACAGCAACGCCTCAGAATCATGTGCAGCTCCTCGCAGCGCCATCCCACTTCCAGTTAAGTTGCCAGCAGCTGAGTATGTTGCTTGCGTGTTGTCGTAGACACGTTTGGCGAAAAACCAGTATGAGGGCTTCCCATCAAAGAATGAAAAACGCCCATCTCCAGATTTTGTCTTCAGTTTATTATCGTTTGATATTGAAGCAATTGTCTGTGTTGATAATGCTCTGTCACGTCTTATCAACAGAACACGAAATTTACTTAATTATAGTTGAACTACAAACAAGCCTCGCCGACCTTTTATTAACTAAATCATTAGTTATATTATGTTCTTTTAGGATAGGACGAAGATAATATTGAGAATTCGTGGCAGGTATAGTATAGATGCTATTATGTATCTGTAAAGGTGCCGAAGATGCCGCAGAACGATTTATTATATTAATAGCTATTTCGATTTCGCTACAAGAGAAATTTATTTTAACGTTTTGCGGTTGCACATCTACTTCTACTGCAGTTATAGCTACATCTAAAACTGTGTCAAACCATTTTCGTACCTCCCTGTCAGAACTATAATTGTTAGAGCGTCGGCTAATACGTACGCTAACTATTTCCTCTAAAGCGGCGATCTGTGCTTGCTTGCGAAGTTCCAAGGCAGCGCGCTCCTGTTCCATAACGAGACGCTCGCGTTCCAAAATAGTGCGTTCCAACATTGCAAGTTTTTGCGCATCTGCTTCTATTGCTATTTTTAAAGTTTGCCTCCTTATGGTACCTTCTAACTTGAAACGGAACTAGCGGTGTCGCTGACGATTTCAGCGATGTTACATGTTAGCGATTGCAGTCGCTGTGGGGATGTTAGGGCTTCCATGTTGAATGGTGGGAATCCGGCCCTGTTCCACATCAGACGTATTAGATTTTTGTGTTTTTACCATGGTTCTTTGTTGGCGAGAGGACCAATATTTTAAATTATAATTTTAGTTTTAAGAGAAACTACGGTCGCTGATTGTAAAAGACGTATATTTCAAATTGACAATAAAAATGGAACAAAACATAAAATATTTAAAATGTATATATAAAAAAATATAATAAAAGTCTAAAAAGGTGCGTCGTGCACAAAAGGTGACCTGACGTCAACTAATCGTCTTCTGGACCTTCTGTTAACTCACAAAGCGGCCTTGGTTGAGGCACGCTTCTATTTGATAAAGAAGAGTTGTAAACTCCTCATACGTCAGCTGTTGCTCACCTATCACTCTTTTTAAATGATATTTTAGGCTTTATTATATATGCGTAGCGGAGACAAGTGAAATGTACACGGGTTCGTAACGCACTGCTTTAATATTATATATAACAACGAGATGGCGGGCGCAGCCACACAGGTGTACCAACATACATAGCAGGCTTCGAACGAGACCTTCCGAGATCCCTCCCGCGCTCGGCCAGGCGGGCGCATTAAAATGCCACTGGACGTTCATGTGATTGGTATTATTGAAAAAGTCAGTATTTTTTTTTATTATTAATAATGGGTTTGCGCTTGGTGTTACCTCATCTGATGGTAAATGATGGTAAGACCTAGGATGTAGCGCGCTGGTTGATAAGAAGATTTGTGAAACGTTATGACTCAATAGTACAATTCCCGTGTTCGTCTAGATAATGATTTAAACTAACTATTAGCTACTGGCGCTACACGCCCTGTCTGCTTAAAATGACGTATGACACTTTCAAAGTCATTTCAAAGTCATAAGATGTGTGAGATTTAGTTTCGTGAGATCCAGCCGACGATATTGTATACAATACGTGTTAAGGAGCTGTACGTATTGAATAAATCTATTGGAAGTGAATTATTATTAATTATATTATTACATAAAGTTGCATGCACATTAATCTTTTTTTGTTCGATAGTGGGAGGTTGATAAATATTATTGAAATTACGTAGCCATTCCCACTACAGAATATAGTTTGATAAACGATCAAATGATAAACCTCTTGTTGCGCAATCAGCTGAATTATCTTCTGAACGTACATGATGCCAGCGTGATGCTGGGATCACCTCAAGAATTTGCTTAATTCTGTTGACTACGAAAGGCTTCCATTTTGATATACCTCCGTGCAGCCAACCCAACACAACCATGGAGTCAGTCCATGCCTGAATTGTGATATTTTGATTTGGTACTGATTCTAGGACCTTTTGTAATAATTGACTCAGGAAATAAAAATAGAAATAATCTTTATTCAAATAAAAGTGATTCGTACGAAAAAAAGTATTAGGACAATATTTGTAGAGAATTGTATGATCTACAACTTTTGTCTAACCTATTTTGACGCTAATCTGAAACGGAAAATCGGTTTCAGAGAAAATGATAAGAACCTGAATTCTTGACCTTTGACCTTGGATAAAATAAATTGCAGCAGTAGGCTCGATGGGTATTTTAGTAATTTCATTTGTAATGGTTTATTTAATGTCTATTTTGACTGGACCAATAGGGGCTTTTTTATTGCTTCTATCTTCTCAGGACAGGTATGAACACGATTTTTACTTATAACGAACCCTAGATATGTTACAGAGTCTTCAAAAACTGTACATATTTCTTTTTGTTATTATAAATCCATATTTTTCCAATCTTTCACAAACTTTAGTAATGTCTGTATGTGTGACTCGTCATCCCTGTCTGTAATAATTAAATCGTCGGGGTGTTTTTACCCCTACTGTCGGTATATCTGCGAAAAGTTGTTCCAGTTGTCTTTGAAAAATTCCAGGACTCGACGCTAACCCGTAGATCAGTCTATTGTACATAAATAGTCCCTTATCTGTATTAACTATAGTATATATATTTTTTTTATTCGTGTAGCTCAAACTGTACGCTTGCGATAAATCTAATCCCATCAAAAACATAAATGTGAAATGATAGCCGAGTTTAATATTATGATATATGCCTTGATTGTTGACTTCTACGAGAAAAGAGGTGAGATCTAAATGGGTGCCAAGTTCAATAGTCTGTCCTGAAATGTATTTATAACAATATAAAATATCATTTCTTCTTATAACTTAGGATAATATACTGTAGCCTAAGGTCTAACTTGGCCAGTTCCCATATACCAATTATTACTTTCGATTGCTAGTTACTACTAATATTAAAATAGGAACCGACAAGTAACATGTTTAGAACTTGCGAAGGTTACAGTATATTTCGACTACTCCGACTTTTATCAGTTTCTTCTCATATCTTCTAAAACCGCAAATATCCGCAGCTGATTTTTTTGTATCTTGCTAATGAATAGTTAGACTATGAATTAAAATAAAAAGTAGCGGGTGGGAGACGTGGGTAACAGTCATAACATTCAAAGAATCTTTTTTTGTGAACAATTTGGCAACGTTCAGTTTTAAGTACTTTCTCAAATATCTCAAAATTAAATGAAAATTTTAAAGCTGTTTTGTAAAGTACATAAAATTACCTTCCTAAAAATGTAACACACTGCATATCTGCTCTTAATATTTTTTTCACAATATTGTTTTGAAACATGAACACCCAAAGTCTTGAGTTTGGTTTCTCTAACTCAAGAAATTCTATTCTAACTATTTAATATTCGGAATATTATAACTTAACTATTTGAGTATGTATTTATATCAAAGTATCACCCAGATTATTATATTCGTAAAAACCATTTATGGTATGCTTTCGTTCTACCATTTTCCATAGTGCGCCGGTGAGCGCGCCACCCCTTGCCTACTGTCACCTGGTCTGCTCCTGCTCCTGCTCCTGGTACAGTCTTCTATCAAGGCCGCGATCGACACAGCAATCTTGTATGCTCGCTCCAACGTGATCGTGTCATCCTCAGTAAATAACCTCTGCCTGATATCCATGCCATCATTGATTAATCCGCACACGAATTGATCTCTTAGATTTTCTCTTAAACCATCCGCCGAAAATCCGCATTGTATGCTAATTTTTTTTAATTCCGCCACAAAATTAGACATGGTTTCTGCTGACTTTTGTATACGCTGTTTAAATTTAAATCTTTCCGCTAACATACTGGGTTTATGATTGTCATACGAGTGTCCTTCATGAGTATCACTAACGCCCGAGACTAATATTCAATCCTAATCCATTTTTAGCAATCTAAGATTGAAATATCAATCAATTTTTGTAAAACGCGATGTCGAATGATCACGATCGAATGCCAAAATAATAGAGTTGTCATATTGGGACGCAGATTGGAAACCGATCTGGAGATAGGAGTCAGTCTAAGGTTGGTAGCGATTGAGTCTTGGATTGTGGATACGTTATTAATTTCGGGCGTAAGTCAGCATAACTTTTATTTGCGGGTTTCGTCGGCGTACACAGGTTAACCATAAGGTCATACGCCTCACTTCCGATAACTGTTATTAAGGTAGCCACTTGTAGTTCCGTTTTCACAGCGTTCGCTACAAAATATTGTTCTAGCCGGTCGACACACCTACGTTTCCCATTTGTCTTTGTCTAGGTCGAAAGGTCCGATTTTGCCCACAGACACTTTTGCCCACAGATACTTTTCCTATAAAACACTATTACGACCTTTAAGTACACGCTCATAGGCACTTTATTACTCGTCGCCACTGTAGAATATGTACTGATATCAGTTATTTGAGGAGCACAAGAAAATACGTCCGTTCACTATATAACATTTAATTCGAGAGAGCGCAACCTACCCTACAACAATTGTATTCGTGATATCTGCCGATATTATGATATGCTGACATATCGTGCTATGATAAGTTTATTGATTTTTGTAATTCACCTTTTAACTGTAACCATTCATATTGTATATTTGTTGATCACACTTGATCCCACTCTGTTATACCGGGTGACCATGTTATTTGAAAAATAAGTTTTGCTCTAATTGTGAGTGGTGACAACCAGCCGAGTGGATCAAATAACTTCGATATCTCGGATAATAACTGTCTTTTTGTGATAGAGTGTGAAGTCTGAGATCCTGCTATAAAATTGGAATAGATATATTTCATTTTGGCGGAAAATCGTATCTGATAGTAATTGATTATTACAGTACATAAGTATAAACCTAATACCTCTAACTAACGTATTTTGTCCACCCGAAACCTTTATATAAAGTTTCCATTACTGTATCACTCATACTCATAATCCTGATTGAGGGCGATAGAATGAATGCACTGTTTAGGATATATAAATAGATAAAAAAAGATGGTGATCGTTGTGGGAGTATCACAGTTGCTCTTAGAGATGTTGCATGGAAATGAAAATGAACCTTATGCGACTCGATGTCGATTAGGTTGGTTGGCTTATACACGGCTGTTTTGGTCGCACTCACTCGCGTTTTAATGGTCACTCATTCCACTCATTCCATCTCATTCATGCAAATTAAATAGTTTAGTTGAGCAGTCATTCGATATAGATGCAATAGGAAATTCAACCTTAAAGCGTGGGCGTGTTATATGTGTAGATGTGTGAGCACACATCACATATCTGTGTAATACAGAAATAACCGTTTTTTACTAGATGCATATGAATAGTCGTAGAACACAGTATACGAGTGCGATCTTCATAAAACCAACTCCAGTTTCATCATTTTTGACAACAATATTGTCATTACATATCTAGTATAAATATATATCTATAACTCAAAGGTGACTGACTGACATAGTGATCTATCAACGCACAGCCCAAACCACTGGACGGATCGGGCTGAAATTTGGCATGCAGGTAGATGTTATGACGTAGGCATCCGCTAAGAAAGGATTTTGATTAATTCTATCCCCAAGAGGATAAAATAGGGGATGAAAGTTTGTATGAAACTTTGTCAATTTTAAACCGATTGGGCTGAGACTTTGCATGCTACTATGACGTAGGCATCCTCTAAGAAAGGATTTTGATAAATTCCACTCCTAAGGGTATAAATTAACGCGAGCGAAGCCGCGTGAAAAAGTTAGTTTAGTATAAAACAAAATTGCTGTCCTTGTCTGTCCGTCCCTATGTATGCTTAAATCGTTATAACTACGCAACGATACGATTTTGAAGTGTTTTTTTTAAATAGATAGATTGATTCAAGAGGAAGGTTTATACATATAAAACATGTACACCCGGGCGAAGCCGGGGCGAGTAGCTAGTATTAAATAAAACACTTCACATTCTTATCCAGGCATTACACCAAACACCAACAATCAAGATTTCTATGAATGACCACATTACACAGGTCATCATTATAGTTTTCTAGAATATCCAACTCTCTTCTATCTTTCTCAATCTCAATCATGCCTGTCCGCGTATCATAATTGTATCTCAACGATTATAATAAAGCTAGTAGTACTATACTTTGAATATCTTAATACCTCTTTAATAATAAACTAATTAATATACCAAAACATCATTAGTAAAATCATAAAATATTTTTTGTTGTCTACAAATAACTAAATAGTAAGTCACATGAACATCTTTTGACAATACCATCCAATTTATCTTTTCTCCTCTAATTTCGCCATATCACATTTTACACTTAATTCTCTCCCACTTGTACATACCTATACACCTACAACAAAGAGTGCTATGCACTCTCTTCTTTCCATTTTACCATAATAATATTTGAAATATAAATTTTACTATCCAAATTTCATAATTGTAGATCACACTACTTGTAACAATCCATGTGCTAAATTCAGGACGAGTTCATTATTATACAACATCTTCCTGTACATTTATATTATATTTCAATAATATATTCTCTTTTTTTTTCAATCTTATTTACACGTGTAATTGCATAAAACTGTCAAACATTCAAAGACCTTTGTTGCGTGTATTTCATAAATCAAATAAATATAAAAATAAAAAATAAATATAAATAATCAAATAAATCGGTGAATTTGAATTTGAATGAGGTAAATAGTGTGTTGCTGCATTTCTTGCACTCATACCCATAACCATAGGTCAACCGTTGCGAAAAAAAATATGTCAGTATGTCTCCTTGTTTCTCATTTGATTCCACTACAAATTTAACAAAGAATCTCTCAACTTTGTAGAGTATACTGACGTTCTAAAAACGACACCAGGTAATGAAATTCAATGGTGTACTTAATTACAGATCCTTACAGCAAAACTTCAATTTGTTAGCTTGTGTAGTACACAAGGCCAGACAATATATTAATATTAAGACTAGTCTATTTCCGTTACTGTCATAATCTATGTCTTATTATTTTTATATTATTATGGGGAAAAGCGGCCAATATTAAAATATATTATTAATATTAAAAAATCGTGACATTCCTGCAAATTTACTGTATGGAGAGTCATAGCTCATCAAGAGAGAAATTAAAAGAAAACAAACAAGTGCATAAATACTCTCACTGTTGCCTCTCAACCTATACAACAACTCTCAAAAAATATTAACTTATTTCCAAAAACATTCATTCATATTAGATTCAAAGACAAGTTAAGTTTGTTGCCCAAGTATTGTTTAGGAAATCAACAGGTTCTTATATGTACAATAAATAATACTATTGAGAGCCAACAACATACATTTCTGGCTTTACCAAAAGCCTTTCATTAGGGTCAAAAGACAACTTTATAGATTACAAAACTAAACTGTGTAAGCAGTATAAAATACGTTAAATAGTTTTTGCGTGAAGGAGTAACAAACATCCAACCATACTCACAAACTCACGCGTTTGTGGCTGCCTTTTAAGTTTTTCAAAGAATTCTCCGCGATGTTTATGATATACATTTGCATGTGTTCAAACCAGTTTTTACAACATTTATTCCACTCCGAATTGCGTCAATAGCTTCTTCGGGTGAGCTGAAACGGTGACCACGAAGACTTTGCTTCGTTTTGAGCAACGTAAAAAAATCGTTAGGGCTTAAGTCAGGCCGTACGGCGGATGGCCTAAAATTTCGACATGTTTACAAGCTCAAAAACATCTTTGTTTGGCAGGCGGTGTGCGGTGTGCGAACTTGTATTGTCATGGTGCAGTATCGTACGACGTCTTGAATTGTTTTTTCGAAATTCGATGATGACTTGTGGCAAACAAACAGTGGTATACCAGTCAGCGGTAACCGTCTTGCGAGTTTCTAGTACAATAGTGGCGACCTGACCACCCTTTGCCACAAACGAGGCAACCAGTTTTTTTTTAAGTGCTCCGTGAGCGTATGACTTTAGTCAGTTTTGGCTCATTCTGGAGGACCCAGACAGTTGACTGCCGCTTAGAATCTGGATCGTAAGCCTATATCCAAGACTCTTTACCCACTAACCATATCAGAAACCTGCTTTGACTCTCCTCGGTTGAAACGCTGCAGAGTTTTACGACACCAACCAAAAAACAGCCCGTATTTCCACTGCTTCTTCAGCAGCTTTGTCAGCAAGCATATCATACCACTTTACATTATTCAATTCCTATGTGAGTGTGTACGGCCAGTGGCACTCAATGAGGAAATAGCCATTATTATTGCTAAAAGTTGCATATAGATGGCGTGATTGGTATCGATGGAATTCTTCATAGTTTTGCAAACGTTTTAAAAAACAAAACTGTGTTTTCAAAATAGTTTAATCCATTTTTAAAAAAATATATATACATGTTAAAATGAAATAATGCGTTTAGAAAAGTAATTTTCATATATTTACTCATTTTGTTATTTTCCAGTACTTAATTACACTTTAATCAGTGCTAATACGGGGCTCAATGTTTTCAAAATGCTTTCATAGATGGCATTGTTGTCATTTGTATCGGCCTAATTAAATGTCTTTTTTATATTTTCCAATAATAAGCACTTAATATATTATTATTGTAAATTAAACATATAAAAAAAGTTTAAGTAAATTAAAAATAGCCGAACAAGCAAATAATACTATTTCCAATAATACTTATGTATGAAGTGTTGTCATATTAAAAATAAATACATGTATTATCGATTTTTTTGAATAATCGATAACAGGATTTTATTACAACGCATTATTCTATGATGCTTTTAATGAGTCGTTGTGAACAGTAAATTTTCATTATTTTGTATTAAGTATAGCAGTATTCCGTTTCAAAGAACGGAATATAGTAGTACATTATTAGTGTCGTTGGTTATTTACATTTGTACTGAAAAATCGATTACATAATAATTTAAAATATCGAGTACGAATCGTAGCTGTCTTCGAATACTGGCAACTGGTAAGATTAAAATAGTTTAAAAAAAGAGAGAAATCGACCCTAACTCGAATACCATAAAGTTTATTTTCCTTTCTCATTAATATCATAGCAGTTTGTTTTTAACTTGCGTATGACTCTGTGGTATGATGTTTAACGTGTATTGTTATTGTACGGTGCATACATTTCAAAAATTATATTTTAATGTAGGTACAAACATTTCTTTCATACATTTCATACATGTCAAAAATTATCTTTTAATGTAGGTACATACATTTCTTTCATACATTTCATACATGTCAAAAATATCTTTTAATGTAGGTACATACATTTATTTCATACATTTCATACATTTCAAAAATGAACTTTTTATGTAGGTACATACATTGTTTTCATACATCTCATACATTTCAAAAATTATATTTTAATGTACATACATTTCTTTCATACATTTCATACATTTCAAAAATGAACTTTTTATGTAGGTACATACATTTCTTTCATACATCTCATACATTTCAATAATTATATTTTAATGTAGGTACATACATTACTTTCATACATTTCAAAAATTATATTTTAATGTAGGTACATACATTTCTTTCATACATTTCATACATGTCAAAAATTATCTTTTAATGTAGGTACATACATTTCTTTCATACATTTCATACATTTCAAAAATGAACTTTTTATGTAGGTACATACATTGTTTTCATACATCTCATACATTTCAAAAATTATATTTTAATGTAGGTACATACATTTCTTTCATACATTTCATACATTTCAAAAATGAACTTTTTATGTAGGTACATACATTTCTTTCATACATTTCATACATGTCAAAAATTATCTTTTAATGTAGGTCCTTACATTTCATACATTTCAAAAATTTCATACAATACATTTCTTTCATACATTTCAAAAATTATCTTTTAATGTAGGTGCATACATTTCACAGATTTCAAAAATTTCATACAATACGTTTCTTTCATGCATTTCAAAAAGTATTTTTTAATGTAGGTACATAACACCCCATGTCAGACCCCTTATATTTGGAAGAAACTTAAAAATAATGCCAAAAATATTAGATGAATATATTTTTAATACGAATATTGTTTTATTTTTGTTCATCAACTTTATCCCTCACTAACAATACTAGTAGTAGTACATAACCTGGTTTATACCGCTAAAGATATTGAAAGATATACGAGTAATTCAGAATGTTATCAAGTTCAAAATAAGCACACATTACTTGCTTAGATAACAGAGTAATATTACTAGTAATAAAAACATTTGTAATACCCATATGTATACTACGTATGTATAGTAAGTACTTACGCTGCGGCGCCGTGAGACTCGTCTAAGTACTTCATCTACTCATCTACGCGCGGTAACCGCGCCGACCGACCAATAGGATAGCGCCTCTCGTGTTTCCAGAAAGTTCGCTCCTAACGGACGATATAGTAGTAAGGCAATGAGTGTCCCAGTGACATAATTATAATATTTTCTCGTTAAATTTTATTGTAATATACACAATTTCGCACTAAATAACGTGTTACCCCGTTACACATTTCTAATAATGAAAAACCTAGACCGACCCTGTTCACTTAATCTTACAAGATCTGACTTTAAAAATTACGATATCCTCATATAGCCTTTCATTTCCCCTTTCAATACTTTTTCGCATTAAAAAGTAGCCTTTCTCAGGGTCTACATTATCTGTCTACCAAATTTCAATTAAATCAGTTCAGTAGTTTTGGCGTGAAAGCGAGACAAACAGACAGACTGAGTTACTTTAGCATTTATAATATTTGTAAGAATATCGCTATTAAAAATAGGGGTTGGTGAAAGACGGGTGAAAATTTAGGCGTGTATGTATTTTCAATGTAACATTATAAATAAATAAAAAATTGTCCATAATACAAAAAAATATTTTTTCGGGGTAGGCCACCCCTATGACTTAGGGGTATAAAAAATAGATAACAACCCTACCTCAGACCTGGGAAGTATACATATCAAATTTCATCAAAATGTGGGAGAAATATGGCAACTAACACTGTGATACAAAATTTATATATAAGATATAGCGGAATTCTCATTAGGTAAAAGAGGGGTACATCGTAGAATACATGAGGTATATACCAGTAAATTAATTGTAGCTAAAATCAGTCTCATACATATAACGATTGAAATAAAAAATCGTATAGCCCGATTTTGATACGTACGAGTATAAACGTATTCAGGCTATACGTATAGCGCAGACGCGTTACAACATATCAAAAAAAATAGGCATGGAATGTAAAATAAACCATAACACAATAGGTATATACATTGGCACATAAGCCATATCTGCAGAGTGTCGGCTAACGATATTATACCTACACATTTACATTGAATCTTGAATCGTCCCTAATGAGGTACACGATACAGTTACCTACATATCTATTATATACATATCTTTGCAAAACAGATGTCATGTAGACTGAATTCACTGCCATCTATTTTCATGCTTTGTTACTAAGCACCCACTAGTAATCCGAACTGCTTCAGATCTAGCGACATCTAGCGGCTACGGTGGCGAAATAAAATAGCCCGAAGAATAGCCCGAGTTAGGAAGGAACCATTTTCTTGTATGGGATGGGGTATCTGTATGTAATATTATGTTATCTGTGGTACGGCTACCAATACGGCTCACGGTATACGTGACATCGGACATGTATAAATTCACTATATATATATATATAAAATTATGATATCATAATTATGCAACAATATGTTTGTATATAGTGTATGTAATTTAGTCCTTAACCCTCGAGAGTTTTGTACTATACTGATAAATAATCCACTAGTTTATTTTAAAAATAGTAACCATTATTACTGTAAATATTTTATAAGAAGTTTTTGTGTAGAAAACAATGTATAAGTTGGTAAGTAATAGGTTTTTTCACCACAAGTATAAATATATTCAAATACAAATTCAAATTCAAATTTTTGAATTTGAATTTCGATTGCCAGAATAGTAATCTTACGATATTAATCGAAAGTTTTGTTTTTCTATATAGGTACAACTCATCACAAATACATACCATAATGAAAAAATAATAAAAAAATAAATGTAAAAACATAAGATCTTTGCAATTATTATTGCATAAAATAGATGAACACATATATGTTATCTTATAATTACAATGTGTACGTTATAGCTTACCAGCTGGGAGATATAAATAGTTGGCCAAGCCAATGCTTAATTTTTATTAGGATACAGTATGATTAGATCTATTCTGAAATGCATATGCATTACCTATATTATAACCACAAAAACAAGTCATTGTACAGTGTTTTAGTTTAAAATACACTATCCGTATACATGTGATCAACTTTCTTACGCCAAGTTCTCGGTGCAGGATTTTTTGGACAATGGTCCCTGAAATGCCCACGGATGTCTCTATTTCACGGTATATGTCACATGACAATCTTCGAGGATTAGTTGGCGCACGGCTTCGATGTTCTCTTGCGTCATGGCGGTTTTTGGACGACCTTCACGTGGCTCGTCACTGCGGCTAGAGTGCCCACGTTGAAATTCTAAATACCAGCGTTCTAGACTCCTAAGACGGTGCTGCATCACTAAACACAGAAGTGATCTACTCAAAGCACTGAAGTCGCGATAATCCCCTTTGAAAGTTGTAGAAAGTTATCGGACGCAAATATTTCTTAGATATTTCCATTTTTACAACCGACATGTCACCTTTGGGTAGAGGATCCAATAGAACTATTCGACCAATCTGAAAACATTCTGTTGTTTTCGAATTCTAAATTTAAAAAGATGTAAATGCCGTTTGTTTTTTTTTATATTCGCGTGTGGTTGGCAAACGACACGACTTAAAAGCCAGCCTAGTAATGAGATTGAGATTAAATAAATATAAATATAGGAGTATACATATACATAATAATATAAAATTTGAACAAACAGACTACAGATGATCAATATTATCGTAGTTGTGACATGGTGGTTGGTGCTGATGGGCATGGTGGGCATGGTGGGCATGGAGGGCGCCGTGTTCTGGAGACCGCAGTCGCCGCGCTCGGCCGCTCCGCCCGCGGACTGGCCGCAGTGTCCGCCGCCACCCGCGGCCTGCCGACCACACGACGGCCTCCTCGACGACAGCTACCTCCAGCATTACAACTACACAGTCGAAGGTATGCACTTTCTTTTTAAAATACAATATTTCAAAGTAAATAAATCCTGGAAGTTGGCTTATTGTCGTACTGGCCATTTTGATCTCTAATATCTCCTCTTCGGTTAGGAATTCCAATTTCAAATTCATACAGCTATTTACACATGCATTTGTTTTACGAAAATAAAAAAAGTATAGCGGTGCGGCGGTACCGGCCCGGCCGACGGCGCTAAATAAAACATGTTTGTACTGTCTAATGACAACAAATATTTGGTATCAGCATTGCACCCGTGTAAAGCCGGGGCGGGTCTCTAGTTTGTAATATTAGTAAGGAAGTAAGGATTTATTTAGTATCTATACCTTCAGTACTTACATATACATAAAATTGGAGTGTCTTTTTGTAATACTGAAATAACCGTTTTTTAGTACATGCATATGAATATAAATACTAAAACAGACACCAAAATAACATTTTTACAATTTTTGTCCATCTGTCTGTTTGTGAATTAACAACTTGGCTATTGTACAATAATTGGGAAGCATTGAATAGTATTGAAAGTCGATTGAAAATTAAATTAAATCAACTGCCTAAAAAATAGGTACCAAGCTTCTAGTTTTAAAGATGACAATACTTTTATCACAGATAACATAATATTACATACAGATACCCCATCCCATACAAGAAAATGGTTCCTTCCTAACTCGGGCTATTTTATTTCGCCGCCGTAGCCGCTAGATGTCTCTAGATCTGAAGCAGTTCGGATTACTAGTGGGTGCTTAGTAACAAAGCATGAAAATAGATGGCAGTCAATTCAGTTTACATGACATCTGTTTTGCAAAGATATGTATATAATAGATATGTAGGTAACTGTATCGTGTACCTCATTAGGGACGATTCAAGATTCAATGTAAATGTGTAGGTATAATATCGTTAGCCGACACTCTGCAGATATGGCTTATGTGCCAATGTACCTATTATGTTATGGTTTATTTTACATTCCATGCCTATTTTTTTGATATGTTGTAACGCGTCTGCGCTATACGTATAGCCTGATTTTGATACGTTTATACTCGTACGTATCAAAATCGGGCTATACGATTTTTTATTTCAATCGTTATATGTATGAGACTGATTTTAGCTACAATTAATTTACTGGTATATACCTCATGTATTCTACGATGTACGCCTCTTTTACCTAATGAGAATTCCGCTATACCTTATATATAAATTTTGTATCACAGTGTTAGTTGCCATATTTCTCCCACATTTTGATGAAATTTGATATGTATACTTGCCAGGTCTGAGGTAGGGTTGTTATCTATTTTTTATACCCCTAAGTCATAGGGGTGGCCTACCCCGAAAAAATATTTTTTTGTATTATGGACAATTTTTTATTTATTTATAATGTTATATTGAAAATACATACACGCCTAAATTTTCACTCGTCTTTCACCAACCCCTATTTTTAATAGCGATATTCTTACAAATATTATAAATGCTAAAGTAACTCAGTTTGTCTGTTTGTCTCGCTTTCACGCCAAAACTACTGAACTGATTTAATTGAAATTTGGTAGACAGATAATGTAGACCCTGAGAAAGGCTACTTTTTAATGCGAAAAAGTATTGAAAGGGGAAATGAATGGCTATATGAGGATATCGTAATTTTTAAAGTCAGATCTTGTAAGATTAAGTGAACAGGGTCGGTCTAGGTTTTTCATTATTAGAAGTGCGAAATTGTGTATATTACAATAAAATTTAACGAGAAAATATTATAATGATGTCACTGGGACACTCATTGCCTTACTACTGCTTACTACTATATCGTCCGTTAGTCGCGAACTTTCTGGAAACACGAGAGGCGCGCTCCTATTGGTCGGTCGGCGCGGTTACCGCGCGTAGATGAGTATATGCGGTAGACGAGTCTCACGGCGCCGCAGCGTAAGTACTTACTATACATACGTAGTATACATATGAATGTTACAAATGTTTTTATTACGAGTAATATTACTCTGTTATCTAGGCAAGTAATGTGTGCTTATTTTGAACTTGATAACATTCTGAATTACTCGTATATCTTTCAATATATTTAGCGGTATAAACCAGGTTATGTACTACTACTAGTATTGTTAGTGAGGGATAAAGTTGATGAACAAAAATAAAACAATATTCGTATTAAAAATATATTCATCTAATATTTTTGGCATTATTTTTAAGTTTCTTCCAAATACAAGGGGTCTGACATGGGGTGTTATGTACCTACATTAAAAGATAATTTTTGGAATGTATGAAATGTAAGAAAGAAATGTATGTACCTACATTAAAATATAATGTTTGAAATGTATGAGATGTATGAAAGAAATGTATGTACCTACATAAAAAGTTCATTTTTGAAATGTATGAAATGTATGAAAGAAATGTATGTACCTACATTAAAATATAATTTTTGAAATGTATGAGATGTATGAAAGAAATGTATGTACCTACATAAAGAGTTCATTTTTGAAATGTACGAAATGTATGAAAGAAATGTATGTACCTACATTATAAGATAATTTTTGACATGTATGAAATGTATGTACCTACATTAAAATATAATTTTTGAAATGTATGAGATGTATGAAAGAAATATATGTACCTACATAAAAAGTTCATTTTTGAAATGTATGAAATGTATGAAAGAAATGTATGTACCTACATTAAAAGATAATTTTTGACATGTATGAAATGTATGAAAGAAATGTATGTACCTACATTAAAAGATAATTTTTGACATGTAGGAAATGTATGAAAGAAATGTATGTACCTACATTAAAATATAATTTTTGAGATGTATGCACCGTACAATAACAATACACGTTAAACATCATACCACAGAGTCATACGCAAGTTAAAAACAAACTGCTATGATATTAATGAGAAAGGAAAATCAACTTATGGTATTCGAGTTAGGGTCGATTTCTCTCTTTTTTTTTAAATACTATTTTAATCTTACCAGTTGCCAGTATTCGAAGACAGCTACGATTCGTACTCGATATTTTAAATTATTATGTAATCGATTTTTCAGTACAAATGTAAATAACCAACGACACTAATAATGTACTACTATATTCCGTTCTTTGAAACGGAACACTGCTATAATACAAAATAATGAAAATTTACTGTTCACAACGACTCATTAAAAGCATCATCGAATAATGCGCTGTAATAAAATCCTGTTATCGATTATTCAAAAAAATCGATAATACATGTATTTATTTTTAATATGACAACACTTCATACATAAGTATTATTGGAAATAGTATTACTTGCTTGTTCGGCTATTTTTAATTTACTTAAAAATTTTTTATATGTTTAATTTACAATAATAATATATTAAGTGCTTATTATTGGAAAATATAAAAAAGACATTTAATTAGGCCGATACAAATGACGACAATGGCATCTATGAAAGCATTTTGAAAACATTGAGCCCCGTATTAGCACTGATTAAAGTGTAATTAAGTACTGGAAAATAACAAAATGAGTAAATATATGAAAATTACTTTTCTAAACGCATTATTTCATTTTAACATGTATATATAACTTTTTAAAAATTGATTAAACATTTTTGAAAACACAGTTTTGTTTTTTAAAACGTTTGCAAAACTATGAAGAATTCCATCGATACCAATCACGCCATCTATATGCAACTTTTAGCAATAATAATGGCTACTTCCTCATTGAGTGCCACTGCTTTTATTCAAATTTTCATCTCTATTTTTAACCCTAGGACCTAGACTATCTGCGTACCTTCCATTTAAACCGGTTATTTACTTTTGGCGTGAAAGTGAGACAGACAGACAGACAGACAGAGTTACTTTCGCATTTATAACATTAATAAGTATTGATGTACAGGAGTCGTTACATCCGGGCCGCTGCGCTGGCCGGCACTGCATTCCGTATTTTGATATGATATGCTCTTGTTATTCCTGCTGCCTTCTACCAAATATATTCTATAACTAGCTGTACTCGCGACTTAGTCCGCGTGGAATTTAAAAGATTTTTCTATAATATAAGTAGCCTGAGTTACTCCTTACTACATCAACTACATGCCAAAAAAAGTCACGTCAAACGTTATTTTAGTATATGTACCGTATTTATATTCATGTGCATGTACTAAAAACTGTTATTTCAATATTACAAACAGACACTCCAATTTTATTTATATGTATAGACATAGATATAGTGTTATATTCTTCTATTGTCTTTAATAACCATAACATCGTTGGCTGCACCCACCCCAACGTCCCACATACAGTCCAAATAATTAATATTGAAATATGTTTGTTGTAGGCGAGGTACTACTGGTATACCGCAACACAGATGACATTACGTTATCGTGCAAACAAAACTCGACACTCCTGAACAGCAATTCGCTGCCGAGCTTCCTCACCCGCCAGGAGATCCGTCTCGTCCGCTTCAAGTACTGCGACGTGCCAGACGACTCGTACGCGGCCGTGCTGCACCGACTCAACATCACAGTTCCACATGTGTTGGAACTATACTTCGCCCAATGTCCTGCGTTCACTAAAATTCACTTCAAAGGACTGACTATTAAGAGTCTCAGTACATATTGCGATAGGCTGAAAGACCAAATGGCTAACTTCAGCGGCGACTGGTTGGAACCGCTGACTGAGTTGACACACTTCTACGGCGCTCATGTGAGATTGCCGCCCTTATGTTCTCCCAACCAGCTGCGTAACGTGACGGTGTGGGGGAGCACCATCAGCGGGGGGTACTGCGGGAGACTGCAAAACCTCTCCTTGAGTGATGTCACGTGGGAGGGGGCCGCGAGTACCTGGAGTTGGCTCGCCAGCTGTACCCACCTGCGATATCTCAAACTCGACAACATATTCAAGAAGCGGACGGCGTCCAGTGGCGCCGACACACTAGAGGTGACTAGTGAATATTTGATAGCTTTGACATACTATAAAACTGAAGAGTGTGTTTGTTTGTTTGTTTGAAGGCCCTAATCTAAGGAACTACTGGTTCTAATTGAAAAATTCTTTTTATGTTGGACAGTCCATTTGTGGGGGAGCGCTTTAAGTTATATAACTTTACGCTGCGACCGACAGGAGCGGAGCATCAGCGAAAAATGTTGCAAAAACAGGGGAAATTATTAATATATGATGCCCTCAATCATAGATGATCGCGGTAGTGTTTTTAATAACCACGCGAATGAAGTCGCGGGCACAGCTAGTAAATAATAAAATCTATTTATACATATATATATATATATATGTATACACATGGATCACAGAAATAATATACAAAATAATTGAAGTCTGTTAATATGACAGCGTGTCATTGTAACTTGCTTGCTTGCTTGCTTGCTGAGCTGCGCGCGCACGTCCGGCTGGGTCCATAGTGCTACTATGCTCTTATCATAATACTAGCTTCGCCTGCTTCATATTTGATATTATCAGCCAACCTGTTATTCTATAGCTATATTACTGTAAAGTTTCATGAAAGTCCGTTCAGTACTTTTTGAGTTAAAGAGTAACAAACATCCAGCCATACTAACAAACTTTCGCATTTGTAATATTAAGAGGCCTATTACAAAATGATGCCGCTCAACTTTAGGTTTAATCGCATGGATTTACGCACACACACAGTAATACACGCACACAGACGCAAATAACCGTGTAGCGCAATCGGTGTGGATTTAGTATGAACCATTTTGATCCTTGTAATATTTTAATTAATAATGTGATATGTTTCTACTTAACTAAGTAACATAAACTACTTATTGGATTTTTTAAAATAACGTGATTTATCTTAATTGTCAAAGTGCTAATAATGACCATATTTTTTTATTATATTATTCCTAGAGGGTTGATGTCAGGATGCTGGCCGATTGTACAACTAAAAGCCAAAACCTTAAGTAATATAAAAATAATTGGGATAAGGACAAGAAGATGAAATTGCTATAACATAAATTTACTAATTAATTCTTCTTACATATTAATTCAGTTTATTTATTAATAGATACAATATAATTTATTATAAGAGTCGGATACATTATTGCCATATTCACTTGTTCTAAATATTATACTTAGCAAATAATTATTTTATTTATATATAATAGTTGTGTTTTCAAGGCTTTGTTTTGATTTAAAGGTCCCATCCTTATATGTATATTAGGTGTATCCGCGACTTCGTCAGCGTGGTATAATGAAATTGACCAAATAAAGGAAATATATTTAGATTATAACCTAAAAAAGTTTCATTGTTTCACAAAAACTACGCAGATTTTGATTCGTTGTTATTTAATAGACAGAATAGATAGACTCAAGAGGAAGGTTTATATATAACGACCCAATACTGTACACGGATCTTTAAACGCGCGATAACCTATATATCCCATATTCACGCGGGCGAAGCCGCGAGCTAAAAGCTAGTCACTAAATAAAAACATTTATAATGTTGTTGACTTTTCACCCAAACACGCATAATTATTTGACATAACTGTACAGTAATGAAAGTCCAACGAGTATAATAACAGAATGGCTGCAATTTAGAAATATCTGTATTGTGTAAAATAAAATAAAGTAAATTGGATAAAGTATCTCTAAACATTAAGGAATATAATTTATATATAATTTGGTAATTTATTTACAATCCACATTGCATACTAGATGATATAACACAAGTCAAATGTACGTAAAAATAATAATGGTATTTTTATAAACAATAACCCTATTTTAATTTAGAAAAAAACTACAAAATAAACATAAAGTAAAATTGGTTTACATTTTCTTACATTTTTCTCTCAGATAAGCGTTATTTTTAAAAATACTAAAACGTTCTCTTTTTTAATTTTAACAATTAATTGCCATTAGTGTGACGTAATACCATGCTCTTGTGCTTTTCATAGTGCAGCAGGGTAGGTAGGTTTTATTTGTAGCATAACTGTACTTTTGTCTTGGCATGCTAAAATAAATATTATATATATATATATTTAACAACAACTTTAAATTAATATTCGTAGAAATAAGTATATATTAGCAAAATTAATTAAATATTACTTAAATTATCAAAATGGTTTAGTCGCTCTATGCTAATGTTCACTAACGAATGTCTTATCTTAGCGGTGTTGTAAAAAATAGCATAGGTCCTACCTCGACGAGCGCTAGCGCAGCACTGAGAATTTACTTTTGGCGCAATGGAATTTATACAACTTTAAATTATTATTATTGTTTATTTTTTTCTTAGAAACTTATATATTTTTTTTATATTTCTAATTTACAAGTATATTAACTTTATTATTATGTTTTTTTTATGCAAAAATTTCGTTGTATTTATGAGAAAATTAGAAATGATTATGGCAAAGTTTTGTTGAAATTTCGGGTTTCATTATGATCAATTTTTTAGATATTTAAGTTGAAAATGAAAAAAAGGACGATGCTATCTCAATTTATTAATTTTAATTTAGTAAAGTTATCAAGTTTTAGTAAAGATATCATATCAATTTATGTTTGTTTATTAATGAACGACGACCCCAAACTTCTGTCTCTTAGCGTTTTTGTGTGTATTAGTAATACTGTGTGTGTGCGTAAACTATTTTAGAAATTAGGAAGACTAACAAAGAGAAAATTAACATTTCAAAGATGTAGTTTTTAAGATTAGATATCTATCTATATAATTCAGGAATAAAAATGTATATCCGACTCTTAATTTCTTAGAACCAGAACCCCAAAGACCCTGCTTTTAGGCCAAAAAATGTGAAAGGCCTCTTAATGATATTATGTCAACCGTTATTGTAACAGTCTGGAACACAAGTTAATGTATAAGTTATTCACTACAGCTATTTTACAGTATCTTCAGTACAGCGACCTGAAGTGGATGGGAGAGAGGCGGCTGCAGTTGACGCTGAGTAAAGTCCAGAGCATCTCGTACAACATGTCCCACTACTGGGAGGTGGTCCGCGGGAACTGCACAGAGGTGAGCATGCACGCACACACACACGCACACACACACGCACACACACACACACACGCACGCACGTGACTATTAATGATTGTATCAAACTTCTAGAACATATATATCATAAGCATATCTATTAATTAATTAAAAATATGAGAAGTGTGCTTTAGCGGATCACGCTGGCGAATGGTTGTCGTTGACGGTAACATAACTTATTTTTTTGGGGTGAGCCACCCTTAACACTTAGGCATATAAAAATTAATTATGTCTATTCCCAAACCTTCTGAATATACATTAAAAACATTTAAATTCAGAATGCAAACAATGTGCAAATCAAATTTGCAATCGGTTCAGTAGTATAGGAGTCCATCGCGGACGAACAACGTGACACGTAATTTTTGTATATAAAGATTTAATATCGGCACTCGTCTCGTCGTCAGCTGGCCGTGAACATCTCCGTACGTGGGTCAGTGAGGTGCGACTGGCGTACGTATTGGTTCGCGCGGACGCTGCAAGCGTGTCCTCGCCACGTGGTGTGGGGGGCCGTTCCCAGCTGTACGCAGCTGTACGCGCGCGTACCTCTGCCCGCCAACCTCACGAGCGTGCGGCCGGAACACATGCTGCGTCCACTGAAGGTAACTATACCAATCAGCTATCAAACCTTGGAACCTACATACATACGCCTTGGTATCGAGACCGCTGCGAGCAAATTGTCTTTCAAGCGAAAATCAAATATATATATATATATATATATATATATATACTCATTTCCAGATTATTAGGTATGTATTTATGTATATATAGATATATAGATGTGTATATTTATTTGTAAATGATAATAATGTTTTTGTAGAAAATATCTGACTTAAAATACATAGCACTGTCAATGTTATCTGATTGAACAGAGATTAAGTGCGTAGCGGTTTCTATGTTGATTATCGCATGCCTAATCCTCGTTAATGTAAATATAATTAAAACAATATTTATTTAAAAGAGCAACACACAAGTTTCTTGCTCATTCTTCATGTGATGAGTCTGCATTCCGATTGAGCGGTAGAATGAAAAAAATGACTATTCGAAAGTGCTTATATTAGGTTTATTTGAATAAAGATATTTCTACTCTATTCTTCTCGCTAACACTTTTTAAAAATATCTCACTAATATTATAAGTGCATTTGTATGTATGAATGGAAGTTTGTTACTCTCTCATAATATGTATAGCTTATACACCAGAATAATACAGGCTATATCACGCGGATGAAACCGCAGGCATAGCTAGTTTTTAAATAATTTTGATATACATATTATATATTGAAATGTAACGCGGGTGAAACCACGGCCACAGCTAGCTAGCTACGATGTAATATGTACTTACATATATTGAAGAACTTGTATATCTATATTAATATAATAATTCCGTCAAGGGGTACGGTAGACTCGCACGAAACCTTATGTGAATAACAAAACATAAAAAAATATTGATATCGAGTCGACAACATATATCCGCAAAATTCGGATTATGGAGTATTTCGTTAAATTCTAATGACACTGACAAACAAACTGTAGGCGCCATCTTTTCATGTCACTAGCTAACAACCAATCAACACTACGCGTGCGTTCGCACCAAAGATCCATCACAAAGAACTGTGACATATGACATGTGGCGTTGACGTTTCGCGAAAATATAGTTTTTGACAATTTTTTATGACAAAAGAGTATACAGTTATGTGTTTTTGTTTAAATTGGCGAGACAAATTTGACAATATTTTTTATTAATTTGTTTCACGGCTCTGAATACAAGTCCTTTTTAGCCCAACTTAAAGTTTAACAATATAAATTACAAATATTAAAGTCAATGTCAAATGTCAAATAATAATAAATGTCAAATGTTGTTTCTCTGTTCTGATGAACTTATTAAAAAAAAACTTAATAACAATCACAATTTCTTCACATTTTATTATTACACACATAATGCCAGGTATATGCATTTTTTAAATAAGGTTGTGGCACTATTGGAAATTAATGTTATTTACCCATTTTTATAGGTTATAGGGAAATAATGTGTGGGTGTTTATTTAAAAAGCAATAACACCAAATTAATAAAGTATAGGTAGGTATTAATAAATATATGGTTGTTGTATGTATCAAAATAGATTTTGTTATTTTAATAAAGACTAACTGCAATTTTTATAAAACAAATGACCTTTTCATAGTGTCATATATTATTTAACTGATTGTAAGAAAAAAAATGTTGGTTCGTAGATTAATACTGTAAAAATTACTATTTGTACGGAAACGACAAAAATATATATTTGTTCTGTATAATACTACGACAGCAGTGGAAACATTAGTATATGTACGTAAATTATACAATTCTGTTATAGAAACGTCATATTAAACTTTAAAACTAATTTGTTACAATAAAAGTTTCCGATTAAACAAATCGGTATGGCTACCCCGCTACAGGTGGTAACATTTTTTTTGGTTCTGTTTAACCTTAATCGGAAAGGCAAAGGGAACTGTGCCCATACAGCCGAGGTGGTAACTTATTTGAAAATTTGACATTTAAACCTGTCAATTTAGTCTCCCGGATTAAAAAACAAACTATAACCAAGTATGACACTTACAAATTAATTACTAAGCTGCTTGGTGTCCCTGTAGCCACAAACCCCGCATGTTTATGGGGGCTCGACCCCAGAGTGGGAGCATAGCAAATGGATAGGAAAAAGAGGAAGAAGGGGAAAAGGACGGCGGTGAACCACGTCGTCGTACTGAAAGAGCGACAAAACTAGGAACTCGACAAATCCCGGAGAGTTGCGCGGACTAAATAAAAAAAAAAGAATGTAAATGACAGAATGAAAAGAATGGGAAAGATGTTTAGATGAAGCAATTGGTTTTAAATATCTGGTAAAATAGAGAGTGCTTAAAACAAAGAGGTTAACAGAGAATAAACCTTAAAAGTTATAGTGTTTGTTAATTTATTTTGAATGTTGATTTAAAATAAAAATTATTTGTATAAATAATTTTGCATTTATTTATTTACTATACTATATATATATATTAAACACAATGAACGAAGCTTTACGTATACGGTTTACAGGAAGAGCACATGTGCGCGGACGGCTGCAACTGTTACTGGAGCGAGGAGGAAGGCAGCGGCGTCGTCGCCGACTGCTCGCGCCGCGCCCTCACCCGGCCGCCGGCCATACCGCGCCTCGTACTCCTGCACGCAGGCGGCAACTACATTCACACCGTCCACCGCGACTACCTCAACGACACCCTACTTGTGAGTATGTATATTCTGTATTGATGACAATGCAATGCTGCACCCGCCTGCGCTGACGGTATACGCTGGCGGGGCACCAGTGGAGCATGATAAGACGAGCACGAGGTCAAGTCAGTTAGCACATCGTGTCGAATTCACCAGAAATTTGTCATTATGGTTTCCAGGGGGAACCGCGTGGAGGGCAACCTGACATGGGACGTCGCTAGCAGTGAGGTCATCAGTCCACATTACTAGCGGTCCCTTTTCCCCCGACTTGTGATCATAGTGCGACCCTAATATAACGTACCTCAACATTACCACTTCCTCCATTTAACAGATTCATCGTAATACCCTTCAATTGTCCATAACAGTCAATGGAAAATATACCTTTACATTGCGGACTTTTTTTGCGAATAATCTCTTTATAACGAATTTGTAACTATCAAGAAATAGTACAAATACCTCTAACTAATGAATTTTGTGAACCCGAAACCTTTATATAAAGTTCCCACCGTTGTGTGAGTTTTAATCTCATTGTATGTGATTCATGGTGCGACAGTTTTCGACGAGCTTTTGTTTCGTTGCTGCTCGTCACTACTGTTAAAGATTCAGGTTGAACTGGCTCAGAAACGTTTAAACTCTTTATAATGAATTTCAGACCGACGTAACCTCAACATAACAAAACTCAGTTCAACGAATTACTTGATATGCCGAATGTTTAGTGTTTACTTGTTGTCTCGAGGTTGCACTGTACGAGTATAGCATACCTTTACAACTACCATCCCAGGAGAATGGGATGGTAGTTGAGGTGGTTGGTGGAAGGCGGATGGTAGTGGTGGAAGGTCAGTGGAGTGGCAACCCTCCACTGACCCATGGGCATGCCAACCTCGCGGTTGTACTGGCCTAATCTGCGAGGAATGCGCGTTGAAAAGCACGGATTCTCTTGACACCTACAAATTATATCAATCCCTGTACCTCTGATCGCACTCTCCCGGACGGGAGAGGGCAGCGGACAAACATTCACGGCTCCGGTGCCTGGCAGCACTCCTGAACTCTCGCAGCCTCCTAAAATTCTCCTCCGAAGACACCAAGTCCGGGTAGTACACCGGACCCTCCGCTACCTTCACCGCGATGTTTCCCCTCCAGCAGCGACCCTCTTAGGTCGGAAATGTCGCAATAGAGCGAGCACTCCCACAATCCACAATTATTTACATAATAGTGAAACGTTTTATACACAGGAGTTGGACCTCCGGAACAATAACATATCGGCCATACCGGCGGAGGTGTGTGCGAGGTTGTTCTCTGTTCCCGAGCGGCTCGTAATGCTCGCCGGGAATCCGCTGCAGTGCAACTGCGACAACCAGCCGCTACTACGTGAACTCTTACACCACAGAGACCAGGTACCAGCAGTGATTACATACAGTACATACAGTACATACAGTACGGACATCGGATAGGATATTGTCCACTACACACACACGGACCACGAGTAACCTGACACTGAGGGTGAGTCTGACGCAGCCGGAGTCGGGTCACAACGCGAGTTTCAAGTCGTTCGTGGCCCGGCTCCCACCAACGTGCTGCCCACCTTCATGAATGGCCGTCAGTGCCGGCAGTGCCGTGACCACATACGCTTTATATTTTATAATATTATTAGTATTTCACATGTATGTACTCGTACATATGTTAGTCTGTCTATACATATAAATAAGATTGGAGTGTCTCTTTGTAATATTGGAATAATCGTTTTTTATTACATGCCTATGAATATAAATGGTGTATACGGTACATACACCAAAATAACATTTTTTACAATTCTTGTCTGTCTGTCTGTCGGTCTGTTTGCTCCGGCTAATCTCTTAAATGGCTGGACTGATTTTGACGGGACTTTTTTTGGCAGGTAGCTGATGTAACGAGGAGTAACTTAGGCTACTATTATTTTAGAAAAATTCTCTACAAATGGACTATCCAACACAAAAAAAATAATTTTTCAATTCGAACCAGTAGTTCCTTAGATTAGTGCGTTCAAACAAATAAACTCTTCAGCTTTATAATATTGGTATAGATAGAGCCAATCCAAAGACTAAACATGCGTTTTTTTAAAATGTATGTAAGAGTGATGACTTTTATCGTGTATTTTCAGGTGGACTACCAACACCTGAAATGCGGCGACGGGAAGTTGCTGAGCACCATTGATGTACAGATGTTGTGCCTGATAGGTAAAGAGATACATAACACAAAAGAAACACAATTATTAAACATGATACGAAAAGAGATCTATATCGTACTGAGTGTGTTGTTGCTGGCCGCCGGATACGTGTACTCTGACAAATTGAAGGAATTGATACGCCTATGCAGGCGAAAGCTGTGCCAGTGCTGCATGAGGGAGTAGGACCTCCACGCAGTGATAGGGAGTTTGCGTACGAACTGTTGGTGCTTCAGCTGCTGTCTGGACCGTCCCCGTTCAAGCTGTGCGTCCACATGGAGTGACCTCACTGAACCTGACGGCAGTGAGTGTACAAGGTGTGGGTGTGTGTGAAGTGATGTGCATGTGTGAAGTGTTATTACGGAGCCCGAGTAGACTACACATAGACTTTTTAGGGCCATTCCATAATAAAACATTGCTAGTGATGATAGATTCGATGTCAAACTGGATTGAAGCTTTCCACATGCCACGCACAATGTCTGGGGATGTTATTAAAACAATTATGAGAGAAGTATGTTTATTTTTGTACACATAAGAGTATTTCTTGCATTTTTGTATTATTTTACTACTGTTACTGTGTTATACATATAGCAATATTTAGAATTACTGTAAATTATGTGGTAGGGTGTAATGTATATGTATTATATACTAGCTGACCTGGCGTACTTCGTAACGCCTAACAGTCCAATCTCTAATTTTTTAGTTTATTTAATACATACTTATTCTGTTATTCAGGACAACAGAATAAGTATGTAAAATAAAAGAAAGTTAATAAGTCAATAATTACATTATGTCAAAAAATAAAAATTATAAAGCAACTAAAATAATTTTAATAGTCAATAAAAAATTACAATTTCATATTTTTTATTATGGTACAACTTATTATATTTCATTTTATTTTTACTTATTCGAAATGAATTTTTATTTTTATTGTAGTACTTTATGATACACGATATTCTTTATGTGAATAATGGCGACTTCATCAATAGAAGGTGCACTAAAATGTCCTGCATGTTGTGTTGGCCCACAGGAGTTTTATCAGCTCTAATAACAAATTTGTGATCATCAGACGGCATCATATCTATTACACTATTGATGGAGAAATACCTTGCAGTCGTTATCTGGCCTGGCACTGGTAACAGTGGACCTGCTCTGTGACATATTTGACCTTGTATCTAGAATAAAGGAAAAAAAAAATTATTGTAAAAATATACTCGTATATGGGTTATAATAGTTGTGATTACTAAATAAACAAGCACTTATTTCCACGACTTTCTGAAATTGTAAATCGCAATCGACGTGATGTTGATGAATTATGTATTGAAAAATCTACGACAAAGCTTATGCATGACGGCATATTATGTATGGGACCTAAAATAAATATATAATATGTTACGTAAATACTTGAAGAGCCTTCCCAATAATGTATTTAAAAATAAATTAAACAGGTTGTTGATTGACAAATGTTATTATAGTATATCGAACTTTTTAGATGATAAATTTGACGAAATGTTTTATTAGTTTTATATTATTGTGCATATACTTAACGTTGTAGTATGATTATTATTATGACATCATTCTTTTTTTTATTTTTTTATTATTGTTTAACATTTTAATTTAATATTAATATATTGTATGCTATCTAGGCTAAACATGTCGGACAAATTCCTTGTATGTACGAGTATATCATCTACTTATGAAATCACGCATGTTTTACTAATAAAGAATGTTGAATCTTGAATCTTGAATCTTGAATCTTAAACATACAATAGCAAACAATTGGCATGAATTTTTTCCAAACTACTTTTGTTGCTCCAAATATAATTTTAAAGCAATTGTTGTATTGTTGAATATTGTTTAAAAAGTGTATGAAATCTTTTTCTATTTCTAAAACCAATGAGTACAATGATTCTGGAGGTGGTAGCAATGGTATCAATTTCACCTGTCTATATGCGCAACACAGTCCATTAGCTCCAGTTTTGTATATCAATGCCTTACAATACTGCAAACTGAGTTCATGGCTCCAATGGTAACACTGTCAATTGAGTTATCGTAAAAGAAAGCAGCTCGATTCAAACTTGCACCATTATTAGTCGAATATAGCACTTCACGGGTCTGTCTTACCTGAATTCTTTCGCGATGAAGATGTCACTGCGATCTTCATGTTCCTGGGCAGCACGATTAATTTGATTCGTTGCATTTCGGGTTCTGTCTAAATTTTTCCGCCGCCTTATTAATAGAACTTGCAGACCTTAGACTTGTCAGTTGAACATTATCGAGACATATCTTATAAGAGGCTTGTCGAGGATAAATGAGTTACAAACACACAACACTTTTTTTTTTTTTTTCAGATGTGTAGTAATATTATAGATGCACATCAATAAGACATTTACATTTCAAGTGATATTTTATCGTTGACAACCTGTTTTGGACTAATCTTGACACATGGCTTCCCGGAACCTGTCCACTTACACTTGAACTTTATGGTATGGTAAAGTTCAAATTGACTTTTAAGTGTCATCAGTGTGGCACAATGGGGAACATTTGATAATAATTTCTAAAAAAATGCATATAGATGGCGTGATTGGTATCGATGGAATTCTTCATAGTTTTGCAAACGTTTAAAACACAAAACTGTATTTTCAAAAATGTTTAATGTATTTTTAAAAAGTTATATGTACATTTAAAACGAAATAATGCATTTAGAAAAGTAATTTTCATATATTTACTTATACTTTCATATATTTACAAATATTTAGTAAACTATCGTGTCTTTGAGGATTATCTCATACCAGGTATAACTATAAGTTGTTAAAAACTTGCATATGTATGCGTGTGTATCTTTCATATTAAAATATAATAAACATAGGTACTTGGTGACCGCTTTAATTTGGTTTTATTATGTTTATATTATTGTTATGAATGTAAAGTTCAAAAAACTAACATTGAATTTTGTTAAAGCCTGATAAATGTCTATAGCGAAACCGGCCAACTATTATTAATATTACATTTCACCGAGGCGTTATATTGAATTGTTTTTTTGTTTTTTTTTTTACTACCCGTTACAAAAAAAAATTATATTCACTCATCAGTCACGAAACTTGCATACTGTAAAAGCTTATCGAAATACAAAGATATTTAATTACTTTTCTTGAGTATTTTTATTGCTCCACGTGTCTGTAAGGACATATTTGGCGATTTTTTGCGTCATTAATAGCTTGCATATTTTGTCCTAATTATGTACAACTAGTAATAAATATATTGTTAGGAATATGCTCTAAATTTAATTAAATAAAAGAAACAGAGTACAAGAATTTATAAAGCAAACACGGTATGATACGGAGATTCGTTCGAGTGCACGTCTGTCGACCAAAAGAGGCCGCACACCGGGTTTCGCAGCCTTTTATAGACGCGCCGCACGACGGTGGCGCCACCACAGGAAGTTACAGCTAACACGGCCTCTCCTGACGGAGCATCGTCCCCGATGCTTTCTGGTCACGGCGCGTCGTCTGGTCCGACTGCTAATCTTATGCGCTCTGTCCAGGCTGAAGGTATTCTCAGGGCTATTGCTCGGAGACGAGTCAACAGTGACTCTTCACAACCTGTGAACCATAAGTTAGTGGTAAGCATTTTATTTTTGGAAGTAGGATCACGTTGCCTCACAAGGACTAATCTAAATCTGATCTAAGCATGTATACATAGAAGCCACACAAAGCTTTACACGAGAGGTAACCTATAACACACTACGCTACACAGAGCCTTACACGAGATGTATCCTATAACAAGCTGGATGCTGCACAAAGCCTTACACGAGGTGTATCTTATAACACACTCGATGCCTGCACAAAGCCTTACACGAGGTGTATCTTATAACACACTCGATGCTGCACAAAGCCTTACACGAGGTGTATCTTATAACACACTCGATGCTGCACAAAGCCTTACACGAGGTGTATCTTATAACACACTCGATGCTGCACAAAGCCTTACACTAGGTGTATCTTATAACACACTCGATGATGCACAAAGCCTTACCGAGGTGTATCTTATAACACACTCGATGCTGCACAAAGCCTTACACGAGGTGTATCTTATAACACACTCGATGCTGCACAAAGCCTTACACGAGGTGTATCTTATAACACACTCGATGCTGCACAAAGCCTTACACGAGGTGTATCTTATAACACACTCGATGCTGCACAAAGCCTTACACGAGGTGTATCCTATAACACACTCGACGCTGCACAAAGCCTTACACGAGGTGTATCCTATAACACACTCGATGCTGCACAAAGCCTTAGTCGTGGTGTTTCTTATTACACACTCGATGCTGCACAAAGCCTTACACGAGGTGTATCCTATAACACGCTCGACGCTGCACAAAGCCTTACACGAGATGTTACCAAAATACCTTACGATAAAGTTTATCTCAAAAATACAAATTACATTAGAAATACTCAAATTCCTTTTTTGACTCTGCACTATTTACATTTTATGTACTGCATCATAAGGTATTGAAAGTATAGTGGACCTGGACATTAAGTGGAGAGTAGGGTTCATTCCCGGGAATTCTCGAACCGAGAATTCAATATAAATGAAATGTATTGAAAGTATAGTGGACCTGGACATTGGGTGGAGAGTAGAGTTCATTCATGGGTTTTGTTCCCGGGAAATCAAGGTCGAGAAAAGTCGAGAATTCGAGAAATCATGTACCTATATAGAAATTAATTCGCTTGGGGCAGGATTTGGTTGGTTCGCCAGGGTTTAGCCATTGCAATGAGCGTTTCCGATTATCGTACAAGATCCACTTTCCACCACAGGAAATGATTTGATTTAAAATCCCTTCATTATTATGCCGGTTGATTAATGTAACGCAGCAGGCTACGCGCGTTTGTCGATTTACTCCATTAAATTCATGAGGGACCCACTTTTCAAGCTTTTTTTTTCACCTTCCTAATTTGCTAAAGGATTAAAACAGTTTTGTCACTAACACCGCAGCCTGCAGCTGGAGCTTTTCAATTTCTCGGGTCTCGAGAATTCTCGAGGTCAATTTCTCGGGTCTTCTCGGGTTGTCGAGAAATTTACATTTACGTACGTTTTCTCATATTATTTGGTTCCAATAACGTCAAAAAATTCAGTGGATTCCTCTCAAATAAAAGTATCAAATTAAACTTTTATTGAGTATATTTAAAAACATTAAGATTATGAATGATTTAGTACTAATTCGCAGTTTGTATTCACACATTTGAACTTAAAAGCACCACTAGTTGTTAGTGAGACTTGCGTCCATGGACACTGCTAGTTCACCTATATTTGATAGGTGGAGAACGGAGACGTGTGCTTTTTCTACCCGACACACTCTAAGAATAAGGACTCTAACAACAAGGATTAGGCGACAATCAACATAGAAACCGCTACGCACCTAATCTCTGTTCAATCACATTGTCAGCGCTATGAATTTATGAATTTAAAGTTAATTCTTCAATTTTACAATAATTCTTCAAATTTAAATAAATGGCCAAACCAACAGCAACAATACATATTTATTGACATAAT